>NW_024755972.1:0-8550 GCF_018991925.1 Homarus americanus
AAGACCGGACAACTCGGCAACTGCACTGGCTTACCATTATTCCAGAATAAGATCCGCAAATCGATTAACATCCAGGTTCCCATTTACTGGTAAATAGAAAGCCAAATGACGTAAAAAAAAATGCTCATAGTTTCACTTTGTCCGGGAATCGAACAGGGGTCCACTCGCTTACAAGGCGAGCATGCTGACTATTACATCTCAGGTTGCCGAAATCACGTTTAGTGAAATTTTTTTTTTTTTTCGTGCTGGTCAAGCCCCGACCAGAGGTTAGCTAGATCCCCGGACAACTCTTTTTTTGAGCTTGACCAGCACGTGGTATTGGTATTATTATCTCGACTTGATTATATGTTTCAAATTCACTTGTGAGTTTTTCAATGTTTTGTTTTGTATAATATTTACTTATTCTAAGCTAAATGTTAACAAATAAATGACTTAAATAATATGAAAACAAACAAATAAAAGCGGAACTCCACCTAATATATACTGTATGTTACACTAAATAGGGATAATTGGCCTTTAGTGATAACTTCTATGTATTTATCTTTTCTGGAAGCTTTTGACTGGCCATAAACGATCCTGTAGATCATAAATATACATATAAATGAATACCTTCATGCATAATGTAACCTGACCAGACCTAACCTAACTTAACCTAATCTAGCCTAACCTAACCTAACGTAACCTAACGTAATCTAGCCTTGTTGTTGTTGTTGTCCTCCTCCTCCTTCTCCTCCTCCTCCTCCTCCTCCTCTGTATTATACCATCAACTAAATTAAAATTCAAACGCCTTAACCTTACACACTGTGACCCTGGGTTGGAGAGGGGGGATGGGGGAGGGCGGGGGAAGACTCACCTAAATCACCCAGCAGGCGCTTTGTGACACCCAACAAGTGACCTTTGGGTGGGGGCAGTTTTCTCACCAGATCTAGACCAGTGGGCAGTGTTAACCCCCAAAGGTCCCCGAGGCAGGAGTGACCTTTGGGAAGTTTTGGGATTATAAATTGAGTTGTAGGAGGTGGTGGTGGAGGTGGTAGGTTAGTGAAGTCCTTGGTGGTGGTGGTTTGTTGAAGAGGGTCTGTTTTTTTATTGTTTTTATGTTTGTTTGATTGTTTTTATGTATGTTTGTTTGTTTTATTGTTTGTTTGTATGTTTTATTGTTTGTTTGTTTTGTTTTATTCTTCGTTTGTTCGTTTTATTGTTTGTTTGATTGTTTGTTTGTTTTATTGTTTGTTGGTATGCTTGTTTGTTTTAATGTTTTTGTATGTTTTAGTGTTTGTTTTTTAGAATGATGTTTTTTGTGGTGTCATTATTGTTTGTGTTGTGTTGTTGCTTGCTTGTTTGTTTGTGATGTGTTGTTTGTTTGTGGTTGGTGTGTGTGAGAGAGAGAGAGAGAGAGAGAGAGAGAGAGAGAGAGAGTATCAACACAATTTCCATTCCATATATTTACCAACAACTTTGTCATAACGTAACAGTGAGCCAGGGACTCTCTCTCTCTCTCTCTCTCTCTCTCTCTCTCTCTCTCTCTCATGATAAAAAACTGATCGACTTATACCTGTGGTTCTTGTTTGTGTTTTAATTGTTAATTTAATACGACTTTTTATCTTATTTCTAATTTCTATTGTCGTTCCAGCCACATGTTGTATTGTTAATAATAATAATAATAATAATAATAATAATAATAATACGGTAATAATAATTATAAAAATAATGATGATAATAATAATAATTGAGATGATAATTATTAAAATATGGAGGCAGGAGGAGGAAGAGGGAAGGAATGATGATAGTTGAGAAGATGACAATAGTAGTGATAATGCTGGTTGTGGTAGTGATGGTAATATTATACACGTAACAATAATGGTTGCCCTTCGTGTACGAGGATGGCCGGCTCTAGAGCAACCTAGGCGTGAATTTGTTTAAGGTGTTAGAATCTGTCGCCAACACCACAACCACACCCTAAGTTAACGAGTTGTATGACCCAGTTTCAATGAATAGTCCGAGAAGACCGAACCAGTCGGCAACTGCACTGGCTAACCATTATTCCAGAATAAGATCCGCAAATCGATTAACATCCAGCTTCCCATTTACTGGTAAATAGAAAGCCAAATGACGTAAAAAAAATGCTCATAGTTTCACTCTGTCCGGGAATCGAACAGGGGTCCACTCCCTTGCAAGGCGAGCATGCTGACTATTACACCACAGGTTGCCAAAATCACGTTTAGTAAAAAATTTTTTTTTTTTTTCGTGCTGGTCAAGCCCCGACCAGAGGTTAGCTAGACCCCCGGACAACTCTTTCGGAGCTTGACCAGCACGTGGTATTGGTATTATTATCTCGACTTGATTATATGATTCAAATTCACTTGTGAGTTTTTCAATGTTTTGTTTTGTATAATATTTACTTATTCTAAGCTAAATGTTAACAAATAAATGACTTAAATAATACGAAAACAAACAAATAAAAGCGGAACTCCACCTAATATATACTGTATGTTACACTAAATAGGGATAATTGGCCATTAGTGATAACTTCTATGTATTTCTCTTTTCTGGAAGCTTTTGACTGGCCATAAACGATCCTGTAGATCATAAATATACATATAAATGAATACCTTCATGCATAATGTAACCTGACCAGACCTAACCTAACTTAACCTAATGTAGCATAACCTAACCTAACGTAACCTATCGTAACCTAACGTAATCTAACGTAATCTAGCCTTGTTGTTGTTGTTGTTGTTGTTGTTGTTGTTGTTGTTGTTGTTGTGGTTGTGGTTGTGGTTGTGGTTGTGGTTGTGGTTGTGGTTGTTGTTGTTGTTGTTGTTGTTGTTGTTGTTGTTGTTGTTGTTGTTGTTGTTGTTGTTGTTGTTGTTGTTGTTGTTGTTGTTGTTGTTGTTGTCGTTGTCGTTGTTGGCCTCCGCCTCCTCTGCTTTATATCATCATCAACTAAATTAAAATTCAAACGCCTTAACCTTACACACTGTGACCCTGGGTTGGAGAGGGGGGATGGGGGAGGGCGGGGGAAGACTCACCTAAATCACCCAGCAGGCGCTTTGTTACACCCAACAAGTGACCTTTGGGTGGGGGCAGTTTTCTCGCCAGATCTAGACCAGTGGGCAGTGTTAATCCCCAAAGGTCACCGAGGCAGGAGTGACCTTTGGGAAGTTTTGGGATTATAAATAGTGTTGTAGGAGGTGGTGGTGGAGGTGGTAGGTTAGTGAAGTCCTTGGTGGTGGTGGTTTGTTGAAGAGGTGTCTGTTTTTTTTGTTTTTTTGTTTGTTTGATTGTTTTTATGTGTGTTTGTTTGTTTTATTGTTTGTTTGTTTGTGTTTTTGTTTTATTTATTGTTTGTCTGTTATATTTTGTTTGTTTGTTTGTTGTTTGTTTGTTTTGTTTTATTCTTCGTTTGTTCGTTTTATTGTTTGTTTGATTGTTTGTTTGTTTGTTTTTAGTTTGTTGGTATGTTTGTTTGTTTGTTTTATTGTTCTTATGTTTGTTTTATTGTTTGTTTTTTAAAATGATGTTTTTTGTGGTGTCATTATTGTTTGTGTTGTGTTGTTGCTTGCTTGTTTGTTTGTGATATGTTGTTTGTTTGTGGTTGGTGTGTGTGTGAGAGAGAGAGAGAGACACAGAGAGAGAGAGAGAGAGAGAGAGAGAGTATCAATACAGTTTCCATACCATATATTTCCCAACAACTTTGTCATAACGTAACAGTGAGCCAGGGACTCTCTCTCTCTCTCTCTCTCTCTCTCTCTCTCTCTCTCATGATAAAAAACTGATCGACTTGTACCTGTGGTTCTTGTTTGTGTTTTAATTGTTAATTTAATACAACTTTTTATCTTATTTCTAATTTCTACTGTTGTTCCAGCCACATGTTGTATTGTTAATAATAATAATAATAATAATAATAATAATAATAATACGGTAATAATAATTATAAAAATAATGATGATAATAATAATAATTGAGATGATAATTATTAAAATATGGAGGCAGGAGGAGGAAGAGGGAAGGAATGATGATAGTTGAGAAGATGACAATAGTAGTGATAATGCTGGTTGTGGTAGTGATGGTAATATTATACACGTAACAATAATGGTTGCCCTTCGTGTACGAGGATGGCCGGCTCTAGAGCAACCTAGGCGTGAATTTGTTTAAGGTGTTAGAATCTGTCGACAACACCACAACCACACCCTAAGTTAACGAGTTGTATGACGCAGTTTCAATGAATAGTCTGAGAAGACCGGACAACTCGGCAACTGCACTGGCTAACCATAATTCCAGAATAAGATCCGCAAATTGATTAACATCCAGGTTCCCATTTACTGGTAAATAGAAAGCCAAATGACGTAAAAAAAAAATGCTCATAGTTTCACTCTGTCCGGGAATCGAACAGGGGTCCACTCGCTTGCAAGGCGAGCATGCTGACTATTACACCACAGGTTTCCAAAATCACGTTTAGTAAAAAAAATTTTTTTTTTTTTTCGTGCTGGTCAAGCCCCGACCAGAGGTTAGCTAGACCCCCGGACAACTCTTTCGGAGCTTGACCAGCACGTGGTATTGATATTATTATCTCGACTTGATTATATGATACTAATTCACTTGTGAATTTTTCAATGTTTTGTTTTGTATAATATTTACTTATTCTAAGCTAAATGTTAACAAATAAATGACTTAAATAATACGAAAACAAACAAATAAAAGCGGAACTCCACCTAATATATACTGTATGTTACACTAAATAGGGATAATTGGCCATTAGTGATAACTTCTAGGTATTTATCTTTTCTGGAAGCTTTTGACTGGCCATAAACGATCCTGTAGATCATAAATATACATATAAATGAATACCTTCATGCATAATGTAACCTGACCAGACCTAACCTAACTTAACCTAATCTAGCCTAACCTAACCTAACGTAACCTAACGTAACCTAACGTAATCTGACGTAATCTAGCCTTGTTGTTGTTGTTGGCCTCCGCCTCCTCTGCTTTATATCATCATCAACTAAATTAAAATTCAAACGCCTTAACCTTACACACTGTGACCCTGGGTTGGAGAGGGGGGATGGGGGAGGGCGGGGGAAGACTCACCTAAATCACCCAGCAGGCGCTTTGTGACACCCAACAAGTGACCTTTGGGTGGGGGCAGTTTATTCGCCAGATCTAGACCAGTGGGCAGTGTTAACCCCCAAAGGTCACCGAGGCAGGAGTGACCTTTGGGAATTTTTGGGATTATAAATAGTGTTGTAGGAGGTGGTGGTGGAGGTGGTAGGTTAGTGAAGTCCTTGGTGGTGGTGGTTTGTTGAAGAGGGTCTGTTTTTTTTAGTTTTTATGTATGTTTGTTTGTTTTATTGTTTGTTTGTTTGTTTGTTTTATGTATGTTTGTTTGTTTTATTGTTTGTTTGTTTGTTTTATTTATTGTTTGTCTGTTATATTTTGTTTGTTTGTTTGTTGTTTGTTTCTTTTGTTTTATTCTTCGTTTGTTCGTTTTATTGTTTGTTTGTTTGATTGTTTGTTTGTTTGTTTTATTGTTTGTTGGTATGTTTGTTTGTTTGTTTTATTGTTCTCATGTTTGTTTTATTGTTTGTTTTTAGAATGATGTTTTTTGTGGTGTCATTATTGTTTGTGTTGTGTTGTTGCCTGCTTGTTTGTTTGTGATGTGTTGTTTGTTTGTGGTTGGTGTGTGAGAGAGAGAGAGAGAGAGAGAGAGAGAGAGAGTATCAACACAATTTCCATACCATATATTTACCAACAACTTTGTCATAACGTAACAGTGAGCCAGGGACTCTCTCTCTCTCTCTCTCTCTCTTCTCTCTCATGATAAAAAACTGATCGACTTGTACCTGTGGTTGTTGTTTGTGTTTTAATTGTTAATTTAATACAACATTTTATCATTTCTAATTTCTACTGTTGTTCCAGCCACATGTTGTATTGTTAATAATAATAATAATAATAATAATAATAATAATAATAATAATAATACGGTAATAATTATAATAAAAATAATGATGATAATAATATTAATTGAGACGATAATTATTAAAATATGGAAGCAGGAGGAGGAAGAGGGAAGGAATGATGATAGTTGAGAAGGTGACAATAGTAGTGATAATGCTGGTTGTGGTAGTGATGGTAATATTATACACGTAACAATAATGGTTGCCCTTCGTGTACGAGGATGGCCGGCTCTATAGCAACCTAGGCGTGAATTTGTTTAAGGTGTTAGAATCTGTCGCCAACACCACAACCACACCCTAAGTTAACGAGTTGTATGACCCAGTTTCAATGAATAGTCCGAGAAGACCGGACAACTCGGCAACTGCACTGGCTAACCATTATTCCAGAATAAGATCCGCAAATCGATTAACATCCAGGTTCCCATTTACTGGTAAATAGAAAGCCAAATGGCGTAAAAAAAAAATGCTCATAGTTTCACTCTGTCCGGGAATCGAATAGGGGTCCACTCCCTTGCAAGGCGAGCATGCTGACTATTACACCACAGGTTGCCGAAATCACGTTTTTCACTTTTTTTTTTTATTTATTTATTTTTTTTCGTGCTGGTCAAGCCCCGACCAGAGGTTAGCTAGACCCCCGGACAACTCTTTCGGAGCTTCACCAGCACGTGGTATTGGTATTATTATCTCGACTTATTTATATGTTACAAAGTCACGTGAGTTTTTCAATGTTTTTTTTATAATATTTACTTATTCTAAGGTAAATGTTAACAAATAAATGACTTAAATAATACGAAAACAAACAAATAAAAGCGGAACTCACCGAATATATACTGTATGTTACACTAAATAGGGATAATTGGCCATTAGTGATAACTTCTATGTATTTATCTTTTCTGGAAGCTTTTGACTGGCCATAAACGATCCTGTAGATCATAAATATACATATAAATGAATACCTTCTTGCATGATGTAACCTGACCAGACCTAACCTAACTTAACCTAATGTAGCCTAACCTAACCTAACATAACCTAACGTAACCTAACGAAATCTTCTTCTTCTTCTCACATGCATTATTTCATTTTCAACCCAATTAAAATTCGAACGCCTTAACTTTACACACCGTGGTCCTGGGTTGTGGGTGGAGAGGGGGGATGGGGGGATTGTTGGGGGAGGGCGGGGTGAGACTTCTATGTTTGTCTTTGATACCCCCAAAATGTTCTACACTACTGAGGGTACACACAAACACTTATTATCTTTAAATAGGTTCTTTTTCTCGTACGGGAGATATACAGAGGAACAAAGAAACTGGCTTCCACACCATAAGGACTAGTGATCTCAACTACCTGTATCACTCCGCGCTGGCATGTACAGATACCAGCATTCACAAGCTGAATACATAATATGTAAATATGATAATTCACATACATAACATGGTGCATAATAAATGGAAATATTTCATAGGATTAATACATGTTCTGTAATATTTTACTATACATAATTAATAGAGTAATATAAGAATACACAGCTTAAGGTACTACTTCGTGTCCATATTATACACCTCCCTCCCCCCTATACGCTCATAGTTTCATCTTGAGCGGACCTTTTGTTTCTGAGCCGCTCGGACCTGTGGAGTACCGGGGCAGAAACACAAGGTGGGGACGGATTTACTGTAAAGACATCACATTAGGGGACTCAACTGGGGAAGGGTCAACACTAGGCAGCTCCACAGGTCGGAGGAAACGACGGTTCCTCAACCATACTCTACCACTCGGAAGACGCACTTGGTAGTCCCTGGACCGGCCAATTCCCATGACAACCCCAACCTTGTCCCAGCGGTGAGATACCTGATCTTGAATCCTGACCTGCTGGCCGATACTCAACCTGGGAAGGGGGCGGGCATGACAGTCTTACCGAGCAGCGACATCTGCGGCTCGTTCTGCTGCACGGCGGTCATATTCTTCAGTCTTGGCTTGCCATTCTTAAGAAAATGACTTCGGGTGGGCAGGAACACAAGACCCTGAGATGATATCCACATAGAACCTGGGCTGTGGAGCGTCCGGTGAAGTTCGGAGTGTTGCGTTACTCTAACAAACCTCGATCGAAGTCCTCGCAGTCGATATTTCCTGAGGGTGACACCCTAAGGATCAGGTGTTTAACAGTCTTGACTGCGGCTTCAGCGTGTCCATTCGCCTGGGGGTAGTGGGGCGAGGTCACGACATGACTGACTCCCCAACGGTCCATGAAGTCTTGGAACTCGTGGCTGGTGAACTGGGGTCCACCATCAGTCCTGAGGCGGAGGGGAACACCAACTTCTCCGAAGTAATGTCTGAAATTCCGGATGGTAGCAGTAGCCGTTGTATCACTACCACAGGGGACGACAACAGGCCATCCATACAATCGGTCGGCAATGACGAGGAAGAACTTCCCTGCCACTGCAAAGAAGTCGGCCGACACAGGCTCGAAGGGTCTTGAAGGGTTATCGTCGCACATTAAAGGTTCCTGTTGCTGGCTGGGTTGCAGAATCTGGCACGGCTCACAGGCACGGACGGTACTTGCAATGTCTGCGTCGATTCCGGGCCAAAATACAGTCTG
>NW_024755973.1:0-16864 GCF_018991925.1 Homarus americanus
AACAGTTGAACACTGCTGTCACCACCGTGAGGTGTGCACTATGGAGCGTTAGGTTCACCTTCACCACCGTGGGAGTGTGTGTACCAGAAGGTTATGTTCACCATCACCACCGTGTAGTGCACTGAGAGCTAGGCACACCATCACCACTCTGGGAGTGTGTAAACCAGGGACGTTAGGTTTACCATCACCAAACGTGGAGCGGTGTACCAGGAGCGTTAGGTTCACACCTCACTGTGGGAGTGCAAAAACAGGAGAGTCAGGTTCACCATCACCCCTGTGGGAGGTGTGTGTACCAGGGAGCAGCAAGCGGCTCATCACCACTGTGGGAATGTGTGTACCAGGGAGAGTTAGGGTCACCATCACCATCGTGGGAAGTGTGTGTCCCAGGAGCGCAGGGTTCACGTGAGTGCCTGTATCAGAGCGCTACATCCACCATCACTCCTGTGGGAGGTACCAGGGAGGTTAGGCTCACCATCACCCGTGGGAGGTGTGTAACAGGGAGTGTTAGCCACCCATCGGGGTGTCAAAACCAGGGAGCGTTAGGGCTCACCATCACCACAGGAGAGTGTGAATGAGGAGCGTTAGCCAAACCGCTCACACACCGTAGGAGTGTGTAAAAACCAGGGAGCGTTACTCCACCATCACCACCGTGGGAGGTGTACCACGAGCAGCAGGTCACCGTCACCACCGTGTGAGTGAGTGTACCAGGGCGTTAGGTCACCATCACCACCGTGGACGTGTACCAGGGAGATTAGGTCACCATCAGGTGCCTGTGTAACAGGAGCTTTAGGGTTCACCATCACCACCTTGGGAGCTGTGTACCAGGAGCGTTAAAGCTACTATCACAACCGTGAGAGTGTGCGTACCAGGAGCGTTAGGTTCACCGTCACCACCGGGGGAGTGTGTACCAGGAGCAAGTAGCCTACCATCACCAAACGTGGAAGTAAAATTAGGAGCGTTAGTTCACCATCACCACCGTGGGAAGTGTGTAAACAAGAAGTGTTAGGTTAACCATCGTGGGTGTCTCAAAGCAGGGAGCGTTAGGTTTGATGAACACCACTGTGGGAGGGGGTGTACTGGCGACTGTTGGGTCATTCACCACCGTGGGAGGTGGGGTAACAGGGAGCATTAGGTTCACCATCACTATCAGGAGTGTGTGTGTACCAGGGAGCGTTAGGTTCACCATTGTTTGCGTCTGTGTACCAGGAGCTTTAGGTTGACCATCACCACCTTGGGAGGTGTATACCAGGGAGTGTTGCTTCAGCCCATCGTTGGTGTTCAGGCACGAGGGAGCGTTAGGGCCCACAACACGCTGAAGTAAGGTGTGTACTAGGAGCGTTAGGGTTCACTATCACCACTGTGGGAATGTGTGGAAACAGGGAGAGTTAGGGTCACCATCACCAATGTGGGAGGGTGTACCAGGAGTTGCTAGGGTCGCCGTGGGAGTGTGTGTACCATGGAGCGTTAGGTTCACTGCAGGGGAGTGTGTGTACCAGGGAGCGTTGTTCACCGCCGTGGAGTGTGTGTGTTAGGGTTCACTCCTGCAGTGAGTGTGTGTGTACCAGGAGCGTTAGGGTTCACCATCACCACTGTGGGAGTGTGTGTGTACCAGGGAGTGTTAGGTCCACCACCGTGAGTTTCTCAGCACCCAGGAAGTTAGGGTTCACCCATCACCTGAGTGGAGTGCACGAAGGAGTTAGCCCACCTTCATTCCCATAGTGAGCTTGTGTACCAGGAGTGCTGGTTTCACTCATCATCACCACCGGGAGTGTGTGTTCCAGGGAGGTGTTAGGGGCTCACCATCACCACCAGAGTGTGTGATTAGGAGCACATGTTCACCATCACACTGCGAGTGTGTACCAGGAGCTAGGTTCACCACCACCGTGGGAGTGAGCATTAGGATCAGCCAACACACACCACCGTAAGAGTGTGTGTACTAGAGTTTAGGTTCTATCAACACCCGGGAGGTGTGCACCAGTACTTAGGTTCACCACTGTAGGAGTGTGTGTACCAGGAAACAGTTAGCACACCATCACCACCCGTGGGATTGTGTGTACCAGGGAGCGTTAGGGTTTACCATCACCACCGTGTGAGGTTAGGTTCACCATCACCACCGTGAGAGTGTGTACTAGGGGAGCTAGGTTCACCATCACACCGTGGGAGTGTGTGTACCAGGAGCGTTAGGTTCACCTCGCTCACTGTGGGAGGTGGTTTACCAGGGAGCAGCAGGATCACCATCACCACCGTGGGAGTTCTGTAATCAAGGAGCAAGTAGTTCACACATCACCACCTTGGGAGTGTGTGTACCAGGGAGTTGCTAGAAGGTCACCATCACCACTGTGGGAGTGTGTGTTCCAGAGAGTGTTAGGGTTCACCATCACCACCGTGAGTGTGTGTACTAGAGCGTTAGGTTCACCATCACCACCGTGGGAGGTGTGTGTACCAGGATCGTTAGGTTCACCGTCACTCACTCGTGGAGTAAAATGGCGTGAGCGTTAGGGTACACCATCACCACCGTGGGAGGTAGCTAGGGAGGCAGGTTCACCATCGTGGGTTTCTGTGCACTGTGGGACGTTAGGTTCACCATCTACCACTGAGAGTGTGTACACGAAGTAGCGTTAGGTTCAATTCTTCACTAACATAGGAGTGTGTGTGTAATTAGGGAGCGTTGGTTTCACCAACACCACCATGGAGTGTGTGTACCAGGGACCGTTAGGGCTATCTTCACCACTGTGGGGGAGGAGGATAGTTCATCATCACCACTGGGAGGTACTATGGAGCGTTAGGTTCACCATCACCACTGTGGGTGGTACCAGGGAGTGTTACACTGCCTTGTTGTGTGTTAGTGAGGGTTAGGTTCACCATCACCACCGTGGGAGGTGTGTACCAGGAGCGTTAGGTTCACCATCGTGGGTGTGTGTGTGACCAGGTAGCATTAGGTTCACCATCGTGGAGTGTGTGTACCAGGGGACGTTAGGTTCACCATCACCACTGTGGGAGTGTGTGTACCAGAGGTTAGGTTCACTTCACCACTGGGGTGTGTGTACAGGGAGCGTTAGTTCACCATCACTGTGGAGGTGTACCAGGAGCAGGTTCAAGCACCACTTGGGTGGTGTACCAGGGAGGTTTAGGGTTCACCATCACCACCGTGGGAGGTGTGTGTACCAGGGAGCGTTAGGTTCACCACCGTGGATTGTGTGTGTACCAGGAGCATTAGGTTCACCACGTGGGGAGTGTGTGTCCAGGGGCATTATGTTCACCATCAACACCTGGGAGGTGTGTAAGAGGGGCGTTAGGTTCACCATCACCACCGTGGGAGTGTGTGTACCAGGGAGCGTTGGGTTTACCGTCACCACGTGGGAGGTGTGTACCAGGGAGGGTTGGTTCACTGTCACACCGTGGGTGTGTGTGTGTCGGGGCGATGGGTTTCACTATCACCACCTTGGGGTGTGTGTGGACTGGGTAGCGTTAGGTTCACGTTCAACACGGTGGGGTGTGTACCAGGTAGCTTTAGTTTCACCATCACCACTGTGGGAGTGTGTGTACCATGGGGGTTAGTTCACCATCACCGTGGGGGTGTGTGGGGTTTGGTTTACCGTGGGGTGTGTGTGTGTGTACTAGGGAGCGTTAGGTTCTATCATCCACCGTGGGGTGTATGTGGGGGTTGGTTTTTTGGTGTTGTGGTTGGTTTTGTGGGTGTGTGTGGGGTTGGTTTGTGGGGTGTGTGTACCAGGGAGTTATGGTTCACCACCTGTGGGGTGTGTGTGGGTTGGTTTTTGGGGGTGGTGGGGGTTGGTTTGTGGTGTGTGGGGTTGTGTGGGTGTGTGTGTGTGTGGGGTTGTTTTGGGTGTGTTGGGGTTGTTTTGTGGGTGTGGGGGTTGGTTTTCACCACTGTGGGAGGTGTGTGTACCAGGGCGTTAGGTTCACCATCACTACCTTGGGAGGTGTGTACCAGGAGCGTTAGGTTCTCCGTGGGAGTGTGTGTGCCAGGGAGCATTAGGTTCACCACCACCGTGGGAGTGTGTGTACCAGGGGCGTTGGGTTCACCATCACCACCTTGGTAGTGTGTGTGTACCCAGGGAGGGTTAGGTTCACCATCACCACCGGCGTGGGAGTGTGTGTGTACCAGGGAGCGTTAGGTCCACCATACCACTGTGGGAGGTGTGTACCAGGGAGCATTAGTTCACCATCACCAACGTGGGGAGGTACTAGGGAGCATTAGGTTCACCATCACCACGTGAGAGTGTGTGCACCAGGGAGCGCTAGGTTCTCACCACAGTGGGAGATGTGTACAAGGAGCGTTAGGTTCACCATCACCACCGTGGGTGTGTACCAGGAGCTTAGAGGTTCATCATCACCACCTGGTAGTGTGTGGCTCAGGAGGGGTTAGGTTCACCATCACCACCGTATTAGTGTGTGTACCTGGGAGCGTTGGTTCACCATCCACCACGTGGGAGGTGTACCAGGAGCATTAGGTTCACTGGGAGTGTGTACCAGGAGCATTATAAGACCATGAACACCATGGAGTGAAAGGGGGAGATTAGGTTCACCATCACCACTGTGAGAGTGTTTACACCAGGAGCGTTAGGTTCACTATCACCACCGTGGAGTGTGTGTATACCAGGGAGCAAGGTTCACCATCACCACCATGGGAGTGTACAACGGAGCGTTAGGTTCACCATCACCACTGTGAGTGTGTGTACCAGGGAGTTAGGTTCCACCATCACCACCTTGGGAGTGTACCAGGGAGGTTAGGTTCACCATCACCACCGTGGAGTGGCTGGAGCGTTAGGTTCACCACCATGAGTGTGTGTACCAGGAGCATTAGGAGTCTCACCACCGTGGGAGTGTGTGATTAGGTGCATTATGTTCACCAACACCATGAGTGTGTGTAAGAGGGGAGCATTACTCACCATCACCACCGTGAGAGTGTGTGTGCACCAGGGAGCGTTAGGTCACCACCATTGAGTGAATGTACCAGGGAGCGTTAGGTTCAACATCACCACTGTGAGGTGTTCAATGAGGCCGTTAGTTCATCACAACCACCGTGGGAGTGTGTATACCAGAATGTTAGTTCACCATCACCGTGGAGTGTGTGTACCAGGGAGTTAGGTTCACCATCACCACGTGGGGGAGTGTTAGAGCATTAGGGTTCACCCATCACCACTGTGGGAGTGTGTACCAGGGAGCGTTAGTTCACCATCACCACCGTGGGAGTGTGTACCAGGAGCGTTAGGGTTCACCATCACCACCTTGGAGTGTGTGTACCAGGGGGTTAGGTTCACACCACCTGGGAGTGTAAAATGAGAGGCGTTATTCACCACAGTAGGTGTGTGTGTGGCCAGGGGAGCATTAGGTTCACCACCGTGAGTGTAAAGTGCCAGGAGCATTATGTTCACCATCAACACCATGGGAGTGTGTAAGAGGAGCATTGGGTTCACCATCACCACCGTGGAGAGTGTGCACTAGGGAGCGTTAGGTTCACCATCACCACCCCTGGGAGGTACCAGGAGTGTTAGGGTTCACCATCACCACTGTGTGAGTGTGTGTCCAGGAGCGTTAGGTTCACCATCACCACCGTGGGGTGTGTAACCACGGGAGCTAGGTACACCATCACCACCGTGGGAGGTACCAGGCAATGTTAGGTTCACCATCACCACCGTGAGAGTGTGTGAACCAGGAGCGTTATGTTCACCATCACCCCTGTGGGAGGTACCAGGAGAACAGTTCACCATCACCACTGTGGGAGTGTGTGCACCAGGAGTTAGGTTCACCATCACCACTGTGAGTGTACCAGGAGCGTTAGTAACCATCACCATCGTGAGAGTGTGTGTACCAGGAGCGCGGTTCACTGCAGTGTGAGTGTGTGTGCCAGGGAGCGTTAGTTTCACCATCACCACAGTGGGAGTGTTAACAGGGAGCATTAGGTTCACCATCACCACCGTGAGAGTGTGAGTACCAGGGAGCGAGGGTCACCATCACCACCGTGGGAGGTACCAGGGAGCGTTACATTTACCAACACCAACGTGGGAGTGTGTGTAACAGGGAGCTTAGTTGTTCACCAGGAGTGTGTGTACCAGGCAGCGTTAGGTTTACCATCACCACACTGGGGAGTGTGTGTACCAGGAGCGTTAGGTCCACCATCACCACCGAAGGAGTGTGGTACCAGGAGCGTTAGGTTCACCGACACAACCATGGGCGTAGTGTGATTGCTAGGGTTCACCATCACCACCGTGGGAGTGTGTGTACCAGGGAGCGTTAGGTTCACCATCGTGTCTGTGTACCATGGAGCTTTAGGTTCACCATCACCACCGTGGGAGTGTGTGTACCAGGGAGCGTTAGGTTCACCATCGTGGGTGTCTGTGTATCATGGAACTTTAGGTTGACCATCACCACCGTGGGAGTGAGTACTAAGAGCTAGGTTCACCATCACCACCGTCGGAGTGCGTGTACCAGGAGCATTAGTTTCACTAACGTGGGAGGTAAAACCAGGGAGCGTTAGGTTCACCATCACCACCCTGGGAGTGTGTGCAACATCAACAGGCACACCATCACCACCGTGGGAGTGTGTACCAGGAGTGTTAGATTCACCATCACCACGTGGCAGTGTGTGTACCAGGAGCGTAAGTTCTCCGGCCGGGGAGTGTGTGCAAGGGAGCGTTAGGTTCACCATCTCCACTGTGGAGTTGTACCAGGAACGGTGGTTTCACCATCACCACCGTGGGAATGTGTGTACCAGGGAGAGTTAGGCTCACCATCACCATCGGGAGTGTGTGTACCAGGAGTAGGTTCACCCAGTGGGAGTGTACCAGGGAGCGTTAGGTGCACCATCACCACCGTGGGAGTGTGTGTACCAGGAGCTAGCATTTCACCATCGTGTGTCTGAGTACCAGGGAGCGTTAGGTTCACCATCACCACCGAGGAGTGTGTGCACAGGGAGCTTTAGGGTTCTCACTGTCACCACCAATGGAGTGTGTGTGTACCAGGAGCATTAGGGTTCACGATCACCATCGGGAGGGTGTGTACCAGGAAGAGTTATGTTCACCATCACCACTGGGGAACGTGGTGCCAGGGAGCGTAGATTACCATCACCACCTTGGGAGGTGTACCAGGGAGGGTTAGGTTCACCACCACTGTGGGAGTGTGTGTATCAGGAGCGTTAGGGTTCACCACCGTGGGAGTGTGTGTGTACCAGGGAGCATTAGGTTCACCACCGTGAGTGGGTACCAGGGAGCATTGTGTTCACCATGAACACCATGGGAGTGTGTGTTAGAGGGAGCATTAGGTTCACCATCACCACTGTGAGAGTGTGTGCACCAGGGAGCGTGAGATTCACCATCACCACCGTGGGAGTGTGTGTGTACCAGGGAGCGTTAGGGTTCACCATCACCACTGTGTGAGTGTGTGTATCAGGGAGCGTTAGGTTCACCACACCACCGTGGGAGTGTGTGTACCACTGGAGCGTTAGGGTTCACCATCACCACCTTGTGAGTGTGTGTACCAGGAGATTTAGGGTCACCATCACCACCGTGGAGTGTGTGTACCAGGGAGTGTTAGGTTCACCATCGTGGGTGTCTGTGTACCAGGGAGCGTTAGGTTCACCATAACCACCGAGGAGTGTGTGCACGAGGGAGCTTAGGTTTACTTCACCACCATAGGAGTGTGTACCAGAGCGTTAGTTTCACCATCACCACCGGAGGTGTTACCAGGGACCGTTAGGGTCATCTTCACCACCGTGAGTGAGTACCAAGGAGCGTTAGGGTTCACCATCACCACCGTGAGTGCGTGGTACCAGGGAGCGTTAGTTTCACCATCACCAGCGTGGGAGTGTGGTACCAGGGAGCGTTAGGTTCACCATCACCACCGTGGGGAATGTGTGTACCAGGGAGAGTTAGGGTCACCAGCGGGGTGTCTGTGTACCAGGGAGCTTTTAGGTTGACCATCACCACTGTGGGAGTGAGTACAAGGAGTTATGGTTCACCATCACCACCGGGGAGGGTACCACAGAGCGTTAGTTTCACCATCACCAGAGTGGAGTTCGTATCAGGGAGCGTTAGGGTTCACCATCACCACCGTGGGAATGTGTGTACCAGGGAGAGTAGGGCTCATCACCATCGTGGGAGTGTGTGTACCAGGAGCGTTAGGCACCAT
Organism: Homarus americanus; assembly: GCF_018991925.1. Lineage (NCBI taxonomy): Eukaryota > Metazoa > Arthropoda > Malacostraca > Decapoda > Nephropidae > Homarus > Homarus americanus. The sequence continues at coordinate 8,152 of NW_024755973.1, forward strand.
CACACTGCGGGAGTGTACCAGTGTTAGCCACGGGTGCCCAGGCCAGGAGTTGTTCACCGTCACCACCATAGGAGTGTGTGTACCAGGAAGCATAGGGTTCACGACTAATGTGGGAGGGTGTGTACCAGGAAGAGTTGAGGTTCACCATCACCATCGGAACGTGGTACCAGGGAGCGTTAGGTTCACCATCACCACCTGGGAGTGTGTGTACCAGGGAGGTTAGGTTCACCATCACCACCTGGGAGTGTGTGTATCAGGCAGAGGTTCACCACCGTGGGAGTGTGTGTGTGTACCAGGCATTAGGTTCACCACCGTGAGTGTGTGGCACAGGGAGCATTATGTTCACCATGAACACCATGGGAGTGTTTAAGAGGAGCATAGGTTCACCATCACCACTGTGAGAGTGTGTGCACCAGGGAGCGTTAGATTCACCATCACCACCGTGGGAGTGTGTACCAGGAGCGTTAGGTTCACCATCACCACCGTGGGAGGTGTGTGCACCACGAGCGTTAGGTACACCATCACCATCGTGAGTGGTGTACCAGGAAGCTTTATGTTTACCATCACCACCGTGGGAGTGTGTGGTAGGGAGCGTTAGGTTCACCACTGTGGGAGTGTGTGTGTACCAGGGAGCTAGGGTTCACCACCGGGGAGTGTGTGGTACCAGGAGCATTATGTTCACCATCAATGAATGGGTGTGTGTGCTAGAGGAGCATACGTTCACCATCACCACCGTGAGAGTGTGTGCACCGGGGAGCGTTAGGTTCACCATCACCACCGTGGGATGTGTGTACCAGGGAGCGTTAGGTTCACCATCACCACTGTGTGAGTGTGTGTATCAGGAGCGTTAGGTTCACCATCACCACCGTGGGAGTGTGTGTACCACTGAGCGTAGGGGTACACCATCACCACTGTGGGAGGTGTACCAGGAATGTTAGGTTCACCGTCACCACCGTGGGAGTGTGTGTACCAGGGAGCATTAGGTTCACCATCACCGGGAGTGTGTGTTCAAGGAACGTTAGGGTTCACCATCACCTGGGAGTGTGTACCAGGGTTAGGGTTCACCATCACCACCTTGGGAGTGTGTACCAGGAAGATTTAGTGTCACCACCATCGTGGGAGTGTGTGACCAGTGAGCGGTTCACCGCCGTGAGTGTGTGTGTACCAGGAGCGTTAGGTTCACCATCACCACCGTGGGTGTCTGTGTACCAGGGAGCTAGGTTCACCATCACCACCGAGGAGGGGGTGCACGAGGGAGCGTTAGGTTCATCTCACCACCATAGAGTGTGTACCAGGGAGCGTTGTTTCACCATCACCACTGGTGGGAGGTAAGGGACTTAGGGTCATTCACCACCGTGGGAGTGTGTGTAAGAGGGAGCGTTAGGTTCACCATCGTGGGTGTCTGTGTACCAGGGATTTAGGTTGACCATCACCACCGAGGGGAGTGGAGGAGCGTTAGGTTCACCATCACCACCGTGAGTGTATTAGGAGCGTAGGTTCACCATCACCACTGGGAGTGTGTGTACCAGGGAGCGTTAGGTTCACCATCACCACCTGGGAGGGTGTGTGTACCAGGAGGGTTAGGTTCACCATCACCACCGTGGGAGTGTGTGTATCAGGAGCGTTAGGTTCACCACCGTGGGAGTGTGTGTACCAGGGAGCATTAGGTTCACCACCGTGGGAGTGTGTGTATCAGGGTGCATTATGTTCACCATCAACACCATGGCAGTGTGTGTGTGAGGGAGCATTACTTTCACATCACCACCGTGGAGTGGTGCACTAGGGAGCGTTAGGTTCACCATCACCATTGAGTGAATGTGTGTACCAGGGAGCGTTAGGTTCACCATCACCACCGTGGAGTGTGTGTCAATGGAGCGTTAGGGTCTAATGCACAACCGTGGGAGTGTGTATACCAGGGAATGTTAGGTTCACCATCACCACCGTGGGAGTGTGTGTACCAGGGAGCGTTAGGTTCACCATCACCACCGTGAGGTACCAAGGAGCATTAGGTTCACCATCACCACTGTGGGAGTGTGTGTACCAGGGAGCGTTAGGTTCACCATCACCACCTGGGAGTGTGTACTAGGGAGCGTTAGGTTCACCATCACCACCTTGGGAGTGTGTGTGTACCAGGGGGTTAGGTTCACCATCACACACTGGGAGGTGTGTACCAGGGAGCGTTAGGTTCACCACAGTAGGAGTGTGTACCAGGGAGCATTAGGTTCACCACCTGGGAGTGTGTGTACCAGGGAGCATTATGTTCACCATCAACACCATGGAGTGTGTGTAAGAGGAGCATTAGTTCACCATCACCACCGTGTGTGTGCACCAGGAGCGTTAGGTTCACCATTACCACCCTGGGAGTGTGTGTACCAGGGAGTGTTAGGGTTCACCATCACCACTGTGTGAGGTGTTCCAGGAGCGTTAGGTTCACCATCACCACCGTGGGAGTGTGTGTACCACGGAGGCTAGGTACACCATCACCACTGTGGGAGTGTACCAGGCAATGTTAGGTTCACCATCACCACCGGGAGAGTGTGTACCAGGAGCGTTATGTTCACCATCACCCCGGGAGTGTGTACCAGGAGCATTAGGTTCACCATCACCACTGTAGGAGTGTGCACCAGGAGCGTTAGGTTCTCACCACCGTGGGAAATGTGTGTACCAGGGAGCGTTAGGGTAACCATCACCATCGTGGAGTGTGTGTACCAGGGAGCTGTTCACTGCAGTGTGAGTGTGTGTGCTAGGGAGCGTTAGTTTACCATCACCACAGTGGATGTGTGTATTAGGAGCATTAGGTTCACCATCACCACCGTGAGAGTGTGAGTACCAGGAGCGTGTAGGTTCACCATCACCACCGTGGGGAGTGTGTACCAGGGAGCGTTACATTTACCAACACCAACGTGGGAGGTGTGTGTACCAGGGAGCGTTAGGTTCACCGCCGTGGGAGTGTGTGACCAGGCAGCGTTGGGTTTACCATCACCACACTGGAGGTGTGTACCAGGAGCGTTAGGTTCACCATCACCACCCCAAGGAGTGTGTGTACCAGGGAGTTAGTTCACCGACACAACCATGGGCGTTGGTACCATTAGCGTTAGGTTCACCATCACCACCGTGGGAGTGTGTGTGTACCAGGAGCGTTTGGTTCACCATCGGGGTGTCTGTGTACCATGGAACTTTAGGTTCACCATCACCACCGTGGGAGTGTGTGTACCAGGGAGCGTTAGGTTCACCATCAAGCTGTTTGGAACTTAGGTCATCACCACCGTAGGAGTGTAACCAGGGAGCGTTAGGTTCCCATCACCACCGTGGGGAGTGTGTGTACCAGGAGCATTAGGGTTCACCACTGCCGGAGTGTGTGTACCAGGGAGTGGTTCTCCCCATCACCCCGCGGGAGTGTGTACCAGGGAGCGTTGAGGTTCACCATCACCTGGTAGTGTGTGTACCAGGGAGGGTTAGGTTCACCATCACCACCGTAGGATGTACAGGAGCAAGGTTCACCACTGTGAGTGTGTGTACTAGGGAGCATTAGCTTCACCACCGTGGGGAGTGTACTGAGGGGAGCATTAGGTTCACCATCACCACTGTGAGAGGCACCAGGAGGTTCACCATCACCACCGTGGGAGTATGTACCAGGCGTAGGGTTCACCATCACCACCGTGGGAGTGTGTGTGTACCAGGAGCGTTAGGGTCTATCATCACCACCTTGGTAGTGTGTGTACCAGGGAGCGTTAGGTTCACCATCACCACCGTAGGAGTGTGTGTACCAGGAGCGTTAGGTTATCACCACCGTGGGTGATGTGGTACCAGGGAGGGTAGGTTCACCACCGTGGGAGTGTGTGTACCAGGAGCATTATGTACACCATGAACACCATGGGAGTGTGTGTAAGGGAGACATGGGTTCACCATCACCACTGTGAGAGTGGACACCAGGGAGCGTAGGTCACTATCACCACTCGTGGGAGTGTGTATACCGACATTAGGTTCACCATCACCACCAGGGAGCGTGTACACGGGAGCGTTAGGTTCACCATCACCACCGTGGGAGGTGTACCAGGGAGTTAGGTTCACCATCACCACCTTGGTAGTGTGTGTACCAGGGAGGGTTAGGTTCACCATCACCACTGCAGGAGTGTGTGTACCAGGGAGCTTAGGTTCACCACCGTGGGAGTGTGTGTGTACTAGGAGCATTAGGTTCACCACCGTGGGAGTGTGTGTACCAGGGAGCATTAGGTTCACCATCACCACTGTGAGTGTGTGCACCAGGGAGCTTAGGTTCACCATCACCACCGTGGGAGTATGTGTACCAGGGAGCGTTAGGTTCACCATCACCACCCGTGGGGAGTGTGTGTACCAGGGAGCGTTAGGTTCATCACCACCTGGGTAGTGTGTGTACCAGGGAGGGTTAGTCTACCCATCACCAATCAGAGAGGTACCTGGGAGGGTTCACCATCACCACCGTGGGAGTGATGTGTGGAGCATTAGGTTCACCACTGTGGGAGTGTGTGTACCAGGAGCATTAGGTGCCACTATCAACACCATGGAGTGTGTGTAAGTGGGGAGACTAGGGGTTCACCACCACTGTGGGAGTGTGTGTACACCAGGGAGCGTAGGTTCACTATCACCACCGTGGGAGGTGTGTACCAGGGAGCGTTAGGTTCACCATCACCACCATGGGGAGCAGTGTGTGTACAAGGAAAGGTTAGGGTTCACCATCACCGTGGGAGGTGGTGTGTACCAGGAGCGTTAGGTTCACCATCACCACCTTGGGAGGTGTGTACCAGGAGGGTTAGGTTCACCATCACCACCGTGGGAGGCATCAGGGAGCGTTAGGTTCACCACCATGGGAGTGTACCAAGGAGCATTAGGTTCACTCACCGTGGGAGTGGTGTGTATTAGGCATTATGTTCACCATCAACACCATGGGAGTGTGTGTAAGAGGGACATTACTTTCACCATCAACACACGTGGAGTGTGTGCACTAGGGAGCAAGAATTCACCATCACCATTGAGTGAATGTGTGACTCAGGAGCGTTAGGTTAACCATCACCACTGTGGGAGGTTCAATCGGAGCGTTAGGGTTCACTGTCACCACGGGAGTGCATATACCAGGAAGTGTTAGGGTTCACCATCACCACCGTGAGTAAGAACCAGGGAAAGTAACGAATCAACACCACCGTGGGAGGTGTACCAATGAGCACAGAAGTTCACCTATCACCCACTGTGGGAGTGTGTGTACCAGGAGCGTTAGGTTCACCATCACTCACCGTGGGAGTGTGTGTGTACCAGGGAGCGTTAGGTTCACCACCACCTCAGAGTGTGTGTGGTACTAGGGAAGCTAGGGTTCACTATCATCTCTGGAAAAGTGTGTACTAGGAGCGTTAAGTTCACCACAGTGAGGAGTGCATGTGTACTAGGAGACAGGGGTTCACCACCGTGGGGAGTGTGTGTACCAGGGAGCATTATGATACCATCAACACCATGGGAGTGTGTGTGAGAGGGAGCATTAGGTTCACTCATCACCACCGTGAGAGTGTGTAACCAGGGAGCGTTAGGTTCACCATCACCACCCTGGGAGGTGTGTGTACCAGGAGGTTAGGGTTCTCACCACTGCACCACTGCAGAGTGTGTTCCAGGAGCGTTAGTTCACCATCACCACCGTGAGAGTGTGTGTAACACGGAGCGCTTAGGGGCACCTACTCACCGTGGAGCAGCCTCAGGCAATGTTAGGACCATCACACCTGGAGATGTACCAGGAGTTGGTGTTCACCACTCCACCCTGGGGAGTGAGGGAGCATTAGGTTCACCATCACCAGCAGGAGTGTGTGCACCCAGGGAGCGTTAGAGTTCACCATCACTGGAGTGGTACCTTAGGGAGTTAAAGGGCAACCATCACCACGTGAGAGAATGTGTACCAGGAGCGATAAGTTCAACAGTGGAGGTGTGCCAGGAGCAAGAAGCCACCATCACCAGTGAGGGCAATTAGGGAGCATTAGGGGTTCACCATCACCACCGGGAGAGCAGGAGCGCCAGGGAAATAGGTTCACCATCACCACCGTGGGAGTGTGAGCTGAGACACCACCAACGTGATGTACCAGGGAGCCTTAGGTCTCACTGTGGGAGGGTACCAGAAAGGTTAGGTTTTACCATCACCACACCGGGAGGAACCAGGGAGCCAGTTCACCATCACCGCTGAGCAAAAATTAGGGAGTGGGTTCACCCATACGTTATGGGCGTGCGTACCGTTAGTTCACCATCACCGTGGAGTGTACCAGGAGCAATAGGGTTCTACCATCGTGGTGTCGTGTACTATGAAAGCTAGGTTCACCTATCACCACCGTGGGAGCATACCAGGGAGCAGGTTCACCATCGGGTGTTCGTGTATCATGGAACTTTAGGCGACCACTACCACCGTGAGCAGGCCAGGGAGCGTTAGGTTCACCATCACTCGCACTGCTGAAAAAACTAGGGAGCATGGTTTCACCATCACCAATGTGGGGAGTGTGTACCAGGAGCACCCCTGGAGAGTGTGTGTACCAACGAGCGAAGGTAAACCATCACCACCGTGGGGAGTGTGTGTACCAGGGAGTAAGATTCACCATCACTCCCAGTGGTACCAGGGAGCGTTGCCAGAGAGTAAGTTCAAGAGTTAGGTTCACCATTCTCACTGTGGGAGTAAAATTAGGAGCGTTAGGTTCACCCATCACCAATGTAAATGCAGCCTAGGGAGAGCAGGCACAATGAGTAAAAAAAAAACAGGGAGCGTAGTTCACCAGCAGGGGAGTGAACCAGGAGAGTTAGGTGCACCATCACCACCGTGGGAGGTAAAACCAGGGAGCTGGGCTTTCACCTGACGTGTGTCTGAGCATCAGGAGCAAAAGAAGGTTCACCATCACCACCAACTATGGGAGTGCACGAGGGAGCTTTAGGGTTCACCGTCACCACCAATGGAGTGTAAAACAGGAGACAGGGTTCACCTTCACCACATCGCGGGAGTGGTGTACCAGGAAGAGTTAGTGTCTCACCACTCACTGTGAACGTGTGGGAGCTAAGATTCACCATCACCAACTTTGGGAGTGTGTGTACCAGGGAGGTTAGTTCACCATCTCACACCGTGGGAGTGTATCAGAGCGTTAGGTTCACCAATGTGGGAGTGTACCAGGAAGTTCTAGGTTCACACCTAGGAGTGTGTGTGGCCAGGAGCATTGTGTTCACCAACACCATGAAGGTGTGTAACAGGGAGCGTTAGGTTCACCATCACCACTGTGGGGAGTGTGTGCACCAGGGAAAGCGTGACTCACCATCACCACTGTGGGAGTGTGTGTACCAGGAGCGTTAGGTTCACCATCACCACTCAGTGAGTGTGTACCAGGAGCGTTAGGGTTCACCATCACCACTGGAGTGTGTGTACCACGGAGCGTTAGGTCACCCATCACCACCGTGCAGTGTGTGTACCAGGAGACGAACACCATCACCGTGTGAGTGTGTGTACCAGGGAGTGTTAGGTTCACCATCGTGGGTGTCTGTGTACCAGGAGCGTTAGGTTCACCATAACCACCGAGGAGTGTGCACCAGGGAGTTAGGCATGACTTCACCACCATGGGAGTGTGTGTACCAGGGAGCGTGGGTTCACCATCACCACCGTGGGAGGTGTACCAGGACCAAAGAGTAATTTTCACCACTGTGGGAGTGAGTACCATGAGCGTTAGGGTTCACCATCACCACTGTGAGTGTGTACCAGGGAGTTAGTTTCACCATCATCACCAGCGTGGGAGTGTGTACCAGGGAGCGTTAGGTTCACCATCACCACCTGGGGATGTGTGTACCAGGGAGCGTTAGGGTCACCATCGTAAAGTGTGTGTACCAGGGAGCTTTAGGGTTCACCATCACCACCGTGGGAGTGAGTACCATGAGCGAGTTAACACCATCACCACTGTGGGAGTGCAATTACAGAGCGTTAGGTTCACCATCACCAGAGGGGAGTGTGGTATCAGGAGCTTTAGGTTCACCATCACCAACTGTGGGAGTGTGTGTACCAGGAGAGTTAGGTCATCACCATCGTGGGAGTGTGTGTACCAGAGCGCATCACCACCGTGGGAGTGTACCAGGGAGAAGTAGGTTCACCAATGTGGGATGTCTGTGTACCAGGAGCGTTAGGTTCACCATCACCACCGTGAGTGTGTACCAGGAAGCGTTAGGCTCATCATCACCACTGGTGGAGTGTGTGTCTAAGGGAGCGTTAGGTTCACTCACCACTGTGTGGGAGTGTGTACTAGGGAGCGTTAGGTTCACCATCACCACTGTGGGAATGTGTGTACCAGGGAGAGTTAGGGTCACCATCACCATCGTGGGAGTGTGTAACCAGGGAGCGTTAGGTTCACTACAGTGGGAGTGTGTGTACTAGGAGCGTTAGGTTCACCATCACCCCGTGGGAGTGTGTACCAGGGAGCGTTAGTTTCACTCACCGTGGGTGTGTGTACCAGGAGCAAAGGGTTCACTATCACCACAGTGGGTGTGTGTGCACGAGGGAACGTTAGGTTCACTCACCACTGTGGAGTGTGTACCAGGGAGCGTTAGGTTCACCATCACCACTGTGGGAGTGTGTAAACGGAGCGTTAGGGTCACCATCACCACTGTGGGGGGAGTAACCAGGAGCGTTAGGTTCACCACCGTGTGTGCTGTGTACCAGGGAGCGTTAGGGTTCACCATCACC
>NW_024755974.1:0-22662 GCF_018991925.1 Homarus americanus
CGGTAGCTTCGTTCGGTGCATGTTGCTTGTACGCAAGGGTGTCAGGGGTGGCGCAGGGGAGTGTCAAGTGTACCTAGAGTGTCAGAGGTGTGGCAGGGGTGTGGGAGGTGTGCACGGTGTCGGCGGTGCCTGAGGTGTCGGAGGGTGTACTTGGGGGATGTCAGTGGAGTGCCTGGGGGTGTCAAGGGTGTGCCTGTGAGGTTTCAGGTGTGCCTGGGGAGTGTCAGAGGTGTACCTGGGAATGTCAGAGGTGTGCCTGGGAGTGTCAGAGGGTGTGCCTGGAGTGTCGGAGGTGTGCCTGGGGAGTGTAAGAGGTGTGTGCCTGGGGAGTGTCGGAGGTGTGCCTGGGGTGTTGGAGGTGTGCCTAGAGTGTCAGGAGGTGTGCTGGGGGTGTCAGAGGTGTGCCTGGGGAGTGTCAGAGGTGTGCCTGGGTGTCAGAGGTGTGCCTGGGGTGTCGGAGGTGTGCCTTGGAGTGTCCAGAGGTGTGCCTGGGAGTGTGAGGTGTGCCTGGGGAATGTCAGGTGTGCTTGGGAGTGTCGGAGGTGGACCTGGCAGTGTCAGCGGTGTGCCTGGGAGTGTCAGAGGTGTGCCAGGGAATGTCCAGTGGAGTGCCTGGGAGTGTCAGAAGTGTGCCTGGGGTGTCAGGTGTGCCTGGGGAGTGTCAGAGGTGGCACTGGGGTGTCCAGAGGTGTACCAGGGAGTTCAGGGCGTGCCTGGGGTGTCAGGTTGGCAGCAGGTGTCTGGGGTTGTGTCTGAGATATCTTGGGGTGTGCATAGCAGGTGTCTGGGGTGTGCCTGGGGTGTCGGTGGTGTGCCTGGGGTGTCAGGTGTGCCTCCGGAGTGTCAGGGTTGTGCCAGGGGTGTCAGGGGATAATTGGGAGTGAAGGGGTGTGCCTGGGAGTGTCAGCGGTTTGCCTGCAGGGAGTGTCAGAGGTGTGCCTGGGGTGTCTGGGTGTGCCTGGGGTATCTGAGGTGTGCAAGTGTCAGAGAGTACCAAGGAGTGTCATAGGGTACTGGGGAGTGTGAGGTGTGCCTTCGAGGTGTGAGGTGCACCTGGGGGTGTGGGGTGTTCCAGGGCAACATCAGGGATGTGCAAGGGTGCAGGGGTGTGCCTGGGGTCTGGGGTGTGCCATAAGGTGTCAGGGACTGGAGCGGTGAAGGGTTTGCCTGGGAGTGTCAGTGGGTGCCTGGGGTGTCAGGATGTACTTGGGGTGTCAGAGGTGTGCCTGGGTGTCAGGGGTGTGCCTGGGGGTGTCAGAGGTGTGCCTGGGAGTGTCAGAGGTGTGCCTGGAATTGTCAGGTGTGCAGGTGTGAGAGTGTGTGGAATGTCGTGGGTGTGCCTGGGGTGTCAGAGGTGTGCAGGGTGTCAGAAGTGTGGGGTGTCGGAGGTGTGCTTGGGGGGTCAGGTGGACCTGGCGGTGTCGGCGGTGTGCAAGTGTCATGGGTGTGCAGGGTGTCAGTGGGTGCCTGTAAGAGTGTCAGGGTTTGCAGGTGTCAGAGGTGTGCCTGGGTGTCAGGTGTGCCTGGGTGTGGGGGTGTGCCTGCAGGTGTTGGAGATGGCCTTGGGGTGTCCCGGTGCCTGTGGGGTGTCGGAGGTGTGTGCTTGGGTGTCAGGAGGTGTCCTAGGGGTGTCAGAGAATGCCAGGGGAGTGTCACAGGGGTGCCTGGGGTGTGAGAGGTGTGCCTGCGAGGTGTGAGGTGTGCCTGGGTATCTGAGGGTGTGCCAGGGGTGTCAGGGTGTGCTTGGGAGTTCTGGAAGTGTGCAAGTGTCTGGTGTGCAGGGTGGGGAGAACCAGGGAATTGGGAGGTGGTAGCAAGTTGTCAGGTGTGCCAGAGTGTCTGAGGTGTGTCAGGGGTGTCAGGTTAGCAGAGTGTGTCAGGTGTGCCTGGAGTGTCGGGAGGTGTGCCTGGGATCTGGTGTGTGGGGTGTCTGGGGGGTGTGCCTGGGTGTCAGGGTGTGCCTGGGGTGTCCAGGGGTGTGCCTGGGTTGTCAGGTGTGCCAGGGAGTGTCACAGGGGTGCCTGGGAGTGTGGTGTCCCTCGAGTGTGGGGAGGTGCCTAAGAAGTGTCTGGGGTGTTCCAGGTACTGTCAGAGGTGTGCAGGGTGTCTGAGGTGTGCCTGGGGTGTCTGGGGTGTGCAGAGTGTCAGGGGGATAACTAGGGGAGTGAAGGAGTGTGCCTGGGGAGTGTCATTGGTGTGCAGGTGTCTGGGGTGTGCCTGGGGAGTGTCAGAGGTGTGCAGGGGAGTGTGGAGGTGTGCCTGGGGTGTCAGAGGTGTGCCTTGGAGTATCGGAGGTTTGCCTGGGAGTGTCGGAGTTGTGCATGGGGTGTCAGGGAGGACCTGGGGAGTGTCAGGAGGTGTGCCTGGGGTATCAGAGGTGTGCCTGGGAGAGTGAAGTGCCTGGGAGTCTCAGAGGTAGACAGGGAGTATCAGGAGATGTGCCTGGGAATATCAGGTGTGCCTGGGAATATCGGAAGTGTGCCAGGGATAGTCAGAGTGTACCAAGTCAAAGGTGTGCCTGGGAGCATAGGAGATGGCAGAGATATCGGAAGTGTACTTGCAAGAATGTCGGAGGTGTGCCAGGGATGATCAGAGGTGTGCCACCAGAGTCTCAGAATTGAACCAGGGGTGTCAAGGAGAATTGCCAGGGGTGTCAGTGAGAGTACCACCAGGAGTCTCAAAGGTGTACCTGGGAGTATCAGAGGTGTGCCTGGGTTATCGGAGGTGTGCCTGGGGTGTCAGAGGTGTACCTGGGATGTGTCGGTGTACCTGGGGGTGTCACAGGAGTGCCTGGGATTGTCAGGCTGTGCCTGGCAGTGTCAGAGGTGTGCCTGGGGTGTCAAAGATGTGCCTGGGAGTGTCAGAGGTGTCTGGGAGTGTCCGGACGTTTGCCTGGGAGTGTCAGGAAATTGTCCAGGGGAATGTCAGTGGGTGCTTGGGGTGTCAGAGGTGTGCCTGGCAGGGGGTGTAGGTGTCAGGTGTGTAGGTGTCACAGGGAGTACTAGGTTGTCAGGCTGTGCCCGGCAGGTGTCAGGGGTGTGCACATAGAATTATCAGAGATGTGCCTGGGGTGTCAGAGGTGTATCTGGAGTGTCGGACATGTACCTGGGGTGTCAGAAGTGTACCAGGGAATGTCAGTGGAGTAGCAGGAGTGTGAGATGTGTGTGTGCCTGGGGTGTCAGAGGTGTGCCTTGGAGTGTCAGGAATTGTGCTGGGGAGTGTCAGAGGTGTGCCTGGGGTGTGGGAGAGGTGTGTACCTGGAGGTGTGAGAAGTGCCTGGGGAGTGTCGGAGGTGTGCTTGGGGAGTGTTGGAGGTGGACCTGGCAGTGTCAGCGGTGTGCCTGGGGGTGTCAGGGGTGTTGCCAGGGGATGTCAGTGGAGTGCTTGCAAGAGTTGACAAGGGTGTGCCTCAGGATGTCAGAGTAGCAGGTGTCAGGGTGTGCCTGGGGTGTCAGGGGTGTGGGTGTCAGGAGGTGTGCCTGGGGTTTCAGGAGGTTGTTAACAGGTGTTGGTGGGTGCCTGGGTGTCAGGAGTTGGCCTTGCCAGGTGTCAGGTGTGCTTAGGTCTCGGAGGTGTGCCTGGGGATTGTCCCAGGAATTGTGCCTGGGGTGTGAGAGTGTGCCTGGGGATGTCGGGGTGTGCCTGGGGTGTGTCAGGGGAGACCAGGGGTGTCTGAGGTGTGCCTGGGGTGTCGGAGGTGTGCCATGGAGTGTCAGAGTGTGCCTGGGGTGTCGGAGGTGTGCTGGGGTGTGTCGGGTGGACCTGGAAGTGTCAGCGGTGTGCCTGAGTGTCAGAGGTGCTTGAGAGAATCAGTGGAGTGCAAGTGTCAAGGTGTGCCTGGAATTGTCAGGGGTGTGCAGAGTGTCAGGTGCAGGTGTCAGGTTGTGCCTGGGGTGTCAGAGTTGTGTAGGTGTCGGAGGTGTGCAGGTGTCTGGGGAGGTGTGCCTTATAGGTGTCAGGGAAACCAGGTGAGATGTGCCTGGGTGTCAGAGGTGCCAGGGGTGTCTGAGGTGTGTCTGGGGGAGTGTCAGAGGTGTGCAGAGTGTCAGGAGGGAATGCCTAGGGTGTCGGAGGGTGTGCCTGGGGAGTGTCAGGGGTGTACCTGGGAGTGTCAGAGTGTGCCAGGGGAGGGTCCAGAGGTGCTTGGGGTGTCTGGAAGTGTGCGCAGAGGTCTGAGGTGTGCCTTAAGAATTGTCAGGGAAAACCAGGGAGTGAGGTGTGCCTGGGTGTCAGAGGTGTGCCATGGAGTGTCTGGGGTGTATCTGGGGTGTCAGGTGTGCAGGGGTGTCGGAGGAATACCTGGGGTGTCGGAGGTGTGCCTGGAATTGTCAGGGGTGTGCCTGGGAGTGTCAGAGGTGTACCAGGGGAGTGTCAGAGGTGTGCCTGGGGAGTGTCAGGTGTGCCTGGGGAGTGTCTGGGGAGTGTACCTGGGAGTATCTGGGTGCAGAATTAATCTGAGGTGTACCTGGGAGTGTCAGAGGTGTGCCTGGGAGTGTCAGAAGAGGTGCCTGGGATTGTCAGGGGTGTGCCAAGGAGTGTCACAGGTGCCTGGGAGTGTGGGGAGGTGTGCCTTCGAGGTGTGAGAGGTGCCTAGAGGTGTCTGAGTGTTCCAGGTACTGTCAGAGGTGCCTGGGGAGTGTCTGAGGTGTGCACCAGGGTGTCAGGGGATAGCCTAGGGGAGTGAAAGGGTGTGCCTGGGGTGTCAGTGGTGTGCCATGGAGTGTCTGAGGTGTGCCTGGGTGTCCCAGAGGTGTGCAGGGAGTGTCAGAGGTGTACCTGGGGAGTGTCAGAGGTGTGCCTTGGAGAATCGCGGAGGTTTACCTGGGAGTGTCGGAGTTGTTCATGGGGGTGTCCCGGGAGGCGGACCTGGGGAGTGTCAGAGGTGTGCCTGGGGAGTATCAGAGATGTACTGGGAGTCAGAGGTGTGCATGGGAATGTCAGGTATGCAGGGGTATCAGTGAAGTACCTGGAGTCTCCAAGGTGTGCCTGGGAGTATCAGAGATATAAGAATATCAGGAGATTAACACAGAATATCGGAGGTGTACAGGGATGAGTCAGGAGGTGTGCCTGGGAGTCTCAGAGGTGAACCCAGGGGTGTCAGAGGTGCCAGGGTGTCAGTAGGGGTACCAGGAGTCTCAAGGTGTGCCTGGGAGTATCAGAGGTGTACCTGGGTTTCGGAGGTGTACCTGGGAGGTGTCAGAGGTGTACCTGGGATGTGTCAGGAGTGTGCCTGGGGTGTCTGGGGTACCTGGGATTGTCAGAGCTGTGCCTGTGGCAGTGTCAGAGAGGTGTGCCTGGGGAGTGTCAAAGATGGTCAGAGGTGTATCTGGGAGTGTCGGACGTGTGCCTGGTGTCAGAGTGTGCAGGGGAATGTCAGTGGAGTACTTGGGAGTGTCAGAGGTGTGCCCAGGTGTGCGAGTGTCAGGTGTGCCTGGGGTGTCACAGGGGTGCCTGGGATTGTCAGAGGTGTGCCTGGCAGTGTCAGAGAGTGTGCCTGGGGTGTAGAGATGTACGCAGGTGTCAGGTGTGTGTGGGGTGTCGGACATGTACTGGGGTGTCAGGTGTGCGAGAGATGTCGGTGAGTGCTTGGGGTGTGGGGTGTGCCTGGGGTGTCAGAGGTGTGCGCAGCAGGTGTCAGAGGTGTGCCTGGGGGTGTCAGGGGTGTGCCTGGGGTGTGGGGTGTGCCTGGAGGTGTGAGGTGTGCCTGGGGTGTCGGAGGTGTGCTTGGGAGTGTCGGAGGTGGACCTGGCAGTGTCGGCTGTGTGGGAGTGTCAGAGGTGTGCAGGGGAATGTCAGTGGAGTGCCTGCAAGGTGTCAAAGGTGTGCCTGGAGGTGTCAGAGGTGTGCCTGGGGTGTCAGAGGTGTACTAGGTGTCAGAGGTGTGCCTGGGGTGTCAGAGGTGGGAGTTTCGGAGGTGTGACCTGGGTGTCAGTGGTGCTGGGGTGTCAGAGGTGTGCCTGGGGAGTGTCAGAGGTGTGCCTGGGAGTCTCAGAGGTGTGCCTGGGGTGTCCAGGTGTGCAAGTGTGAGAAGTGTGCCTCAGAATGTCGGAGGTGTCTGCGAGTGTGGGGAGAACCAGGGGTGTCTGAGGTGTGCCGAGTGTCAGGGTGTTGCAGGGGTGTCAGAATGTGCAAGTGTCAGGTGTGCAGAGTGTCGGAGGTGGACCTGGCAGTGTCAGCGGTGTGCCTGAGTGTCAGAGGTGTGCCAGGGGATGTCAGTGGAGTGCCTGGAGTGTAAGGTGTGCCTGGAGTATCAGAGGTGTGCCTGGGGTGTCAGAGGTGTGCCTGAGGTGTCAGGGTGTCCTGGGGTGTCAAGGTGTGCCTGGGGTGTCGGAGGTGTCCTCAAGTGTCTGAGGTGTGCCTGGGGAGTGTCAGGGGATACCTGGGGAGTGAAAGGGGTGCCTGGGAATGTCAGAGAGGTGTACCAGGGAGTGTCTGAGGTGTGCGAGTGTGAAGGTGTGCCAGGGGTGTCAAGTGCCTGGGGTGTCAGAGTGCCTAGGGTATCAGGCCTGGGAGTGTCAGGTTGTGCAGGGGTGTCAGGAGGCGGACCTGGGGAGTGTCAGAGGTGTGCCTGCAGGAGTGTCAGAGGTGTGCCTGGGAGAGTCAGAGGTGTGCATGGGAATGTCAGGTATGCAGGGGAGTGTCAGTGAAGTGCCTGGGAGTCTCAAGGTGTGCCTGGGAGTATCGGAGATGTGCCTGGGAATATCAGGGGTGTGCCTGGAATATCGGAGGTGTGCCAGGGAGAGTCAGAGGTGTGCCTGGGAGTCTCAGAGGTGGAACCAGGGAGTGTCAGAGGAGTACCAGGGAGTGTCAGTGAGAGTGCCTGGGAGTCTCAAAGGTGTGCCTGGGGTATCAGAGGTGTGCCTGGGATTATCAGTGTGCCTGGGGGTGTCAGAGGTGTGCCTGGGGGTGTCAGGAGGTGTACTGGGTGTGTCTGAGTACCTGGGATTGTCAGGCAACTGTCAGTGTGCCACCAAGTGTCAAAGATGTGCCTAGGAGTGTCAGAGGTGTATCTGAGGTGTCAGACGTGTGCCTGGGAATTGTCAAGAGTGTACCAGGGAATGTCAGTGGAGTGCTTGGAGTGTCAGAGTGTGCCTGGCAGAGGGTGTGCCTGGGAGTGTCGGAGGTGTGCCTGGGAGTGTACAGGGTACCTGGGATTGTCAGGGGTGTGCCTGGCAGTGTCAGAGGTGTGCCTGGGAGTGTCAGAGATGTGCCTGGGAGTGTCAGAGGGTGTATCTGGGGTGTCGGACATGTGCATAGGTGTCAGGAGTGTACCAGGGGATGTCGGTGGGTGCAGAGTGTGAGGTGTGCCAGGGTGTGGTGGTGTGCCCAGGTGTCAGAGGTGTGCCTGGAGTGTCAGAGGTGTGCGAGTGTCGGAGTGTGCCTGGGGTGTGAGAGTGTGCCTGGGGGTGTCGGAGTGTGCTTGGGGTGTCAGGAGGTGGACCTGGCAGTGTCAGCGGTGTACCTGGGAGTGTCAGAGGTGTGCCAGGGAATGTCAGTGGTGCCTGGGAGTGTCAAGGTGTGCTTGGGGTATCAGGGTGTGCCTGGGGTGTCAGAGGTGTGCCTGGGGTGTCAGAGGTGTGCCTGGAGTGTCAGAGTGTGCCTCAGGTGACAGGGTTGTACCAGGAGTGTCAGTGGAGTGCCTGGGGTGTCAGAGGTGTGCCTGGGGTGTCGGAGGTGTGCATGGGTGTCAGAGGTGTGCCTGGGGTGTCAGGGGTGTGCCAGGGGTGTCAGTGGAAGTGCCTGGGAGTGTTGGGGTGTGCCTGGGGTGTCAGCGGTTTGCCTGGGGAGTGTCAGGGGTGTGCCTGGGGAGTGTCTGAGGTGGCACCTGGGAGTATCTGAGGGTGTGCAGGGAGTGTCAGAGATGTACCAGGAGTGTCAGGGAGTGTACCGGAGTGTGAGAGGTGTGACCTAGGGGCAGTGGTGCCTAGGAGTGTGAGAGGTGCACCTGGAAGTGTCTGAGGTGTTCCAGGTACTGTCAGAGGTGTACCTGGGAGTGTCAGAGGTGTACCAGGGAGTGTCTGAGGTGTACCTGGGAGTGTCAGAGGTGTACCGGGAGTGTCAGAGGTGAGGCACCTGGAGTATCGGAGGTGTACCTGAGAGTGTCAGGTGTACCGGAGTGTCAGAGATGTACCTGGGAGTGTCAGAGGTGTACCTGGGAGTGTCAGAGGTGTACCTGGGAGGGTCAGGAGGTGTACCTGGAGTGTCAGAGGTACCTGGGAGTGTCGGAGGTACCTGGGAGTGGAGAGGAGGTGCCTGGGAATGTCGGAGGTGTACCTGGGAGTGTCAGGGGAGAACCAGGGAGTGTCAGAGGTGTACCTGGGAGTGTCAGAGGTGTACCAGGAGTGTCAGAGGTGTACCTGGAGTGTCGGAGGTGTTCTTGGAGTGTCGGAGGTGGACCTGGCAGTGTCAGCGGTGTACCTGGGAGGTTGCAGAGGTACCAGGAATGTCAGGTGAGTACCTGGGAGTGTCAGGTGTACCTGGGGAGATCAGAGGTGTACCTGGGAGTGTCGGAGGTGTACCTGGGAGGTCAGAAGTGTACCTGGGAGTGTCGGAGGTGTACCTGGGAGTGTCGGAGGAGTACCTGGGAGTGTCAGAGGTGTATCTGGGAGTGTCGGACGTGTACCTGGGAGTGTCAGAAGTGCACCAGGAATGTCAGTGAGTACCTGGGAGTGTCAGGAGGTGTACCTGGCAGAGGTGTACCTGGGAGCACGGAGGTGTACCTGGGAGTGTCACAGGAGTACCTGGGATGTCAGGAGGTGTACCTGGCAGTGTCAGAGGTGTACCTGGAGTGTCAGAGATGTACCTGGGAGGTCAGAGGTGTATCTGGGAGTGTCGGGACATGTACATGGGAGTGTCAGAATTGTACCAGGGAATGTCAGTGGAGTACTTGGGAGTGTGAGAGGTGTACCTGGGAGTGTCACAGGAGGTACCATGGAGTGTCAGAGGTGTACCTGGAGTGTCAGAGGTGAACCGGGAGTGTCGCAGGTGTACCTGGAGTGTGAGAAGTGTACCTGGGAGTCGGAGGTACTTGGGAGTGTCGGAGGTGGACCTGGCAGTGTCAGGGGTGTGACCTGGGAGTGTCAGAGGTGTACCAGGAATGTCAGGAGTACCTGGGATTGTCAAAGGTGTACCTGGCACAGTACCTGGGAGGTGTCAGAGGTGTACCTGGAGTGTCAGAGGTGTACTTGGGAGTGTCAGAGGTGTACCTGGGAGGTCGGAGGTGTACCTGGGAGTGTCAGGGGGAGTACCTGGGAGGCCAGAGAGATGTACCTGGGAGTGTCAGAGGTGTACCTGGGAGTGTCAGAGGTGTACCTGGATTGTCAGAGGTGTACCTGGGAGTGTCAGAGGTGTGCCTGGGAGTGTCGGAGGTACCTGGGAGTGTGAGAAGTGTACCAGAATGTCTGAGGTGTACCTGGGAGTCGTCAGGGAGAACCAGGGAGTGTCTGAGGTGTACCTGGGAGGTCAGAGGTGTACCAGGAGTGTCAGAAGGTACCTGGGAGGCAGAGGTGTACTTGGGAGTGTCGGAGGTGTACCTGACAGTGTCAGCCTGAGAGTGTCAGAGGTGTACCAGGGAATGCTCGGTGGAGTACCTGGGAGTGCCAAAGGTGTACCTGTGGAGTGTCAGAGGTGTACCTGGGAGTGTCAGAGGTGTACCTGGAATGTCAGAGGTGTACCTGGGAGTGCTGGAGGTGTACCTGGAAGTGTCGGAGGTGTACCTGGGAGTGAAGGTACCTGGGAGGTCGGAGGTGTACCTGGGAGTGTTGAGGTGTACCTGGGAGTGTCAGAGGTGTACTTGGGAGGTCAGAGGTGTACTGGAGTGTCAGAGGTACCTGGGAGGTCAGAGGTGTACCTGGGGAGTGTCGGAGGTACCTGGAGTGTCAGAGGTGTACCTGGGAGTGGAGAAGTGTACCTGGGAATGTCGGAGGTGTACCTGGGAGGTCGGAGGTGGACCTGGCAGTGTCAGCGGTGTACCTGGAGGTCAGAGGTGTACCTGGGAGTGTCAGAGGTGTACCAGGGAGTGTCAGAGGCACCTGGGAGGTCGAGTTGTACCTGGGAGTGTCTGGGGTGTATCTGGGAATATCTGGGGTGTACCTGGGAGTGTCTGGTGTACCTGGGAGTGTCAGTGGTGCACTGGGAGTGTCAGAGGTGTACCGGAGTGTCAGGTTGTACCAGGGAGCAGGACAATTAGGAGGAAAGAGGTACCTGGAGGTTGAAGCGGTGCCTCTGGGAGTGTCAGAGGTGTGCCTGGGAGTGTCTGAGGTACCTGGGAGTATCTGAGGTACCTGGGAGTGTCAGGAGAAGTACCAAGGAGTGTCATAGGAGTACCTGGGAGTGTGAGAGGTGTGTACCTTCGAGTGTGAGAGGTGCACCTTCGAGTGTGAGGCACCCAGAAGTGTTCGAGGTGTTCCAGGCACTGTCACAGGTAGGCCTGGGAGTGTCTGAGGTGTACCTGGGAGTGTCTGAGGTGTACCTGGGAGTGTCAGGGACAACTAGGGAGTGAAAGAGGTTTACCTGAGAGTGTCAGTGGAGTACCTGGGAGTGTCAGAGATGTACCTGGGAGTGTCAGAGGTGTACCTGGGAGTGTCAGAGGTGTACCTGGGAGGTCAGAGGTGTACCTGGGAGTGTCAGAGGTGTACCTGGGAGTGTCGGAGGTGTACCTGGGAGGAGAAGTGTACCTGGGAATGTCGTAGGTGTACCTGGGAGGTCAGAGGTGTACCAGGGAGTGTCAGAAGTGTACCTGGGAGTGTCGGAGGTACTTGGGAGGTCGGAGGTGACCTGGCAGTGTCACGGTGTACCTGGGAGTGTCAGAGGTGCACCAGGGAATGTCAGTGGAGTACCTGGGAGTGCTCAGGTTTACCTGGGAGTATCAGAGGTACCTGGGAGTGTCGGAGGTGCACCTAGGAGTGTAAGAAGTGCACCTGGGAGGTTGGAGATGTAACCGGGAGGTCGGAGGAGCACCTGGGAGTGTCAGAGGTGTACCTGGGAGTGTCAGAGGTGTACCTGGGAGTGTCAGCGGTACCTTGGAGTGTCTGAGGTGACATGGGAGTGTCAGAGGTGTGCCTGTAAGTGTCGGAGGTGCACTTGAGAGTGCCGAGGTGCACCTTGGAGTGACTGGAGGTGTACCTGGCAGTGTCAGCGGTACCTGGAAGTGTCAGGTGTACCGGGAGTGTCAGGGTACCAGGAGTCAGTGAGTACTTGGGAGGAGAGGTACCTCGGAGTGTCAGAGGTGTACCTGGGAGTGCAGGGTGTATCTGGGAGTCGGACGTACCTGGGAGGTCAGAGGTGTACCAGGAATGTCAGTGGAGCACTGATGTGTCAGGTACCTGGGAGTGTCGCAGGTGTACCTGGGAGGTCAGAGGTGGGAGGTCAGAGGTGTACCAGGAGCCGAGGCCTGGGAGTGTCTGAGGTGTACCTGGGAGTGTCTGGGGTTTATCTGGGAATATCTGGGATGTACCTGGGATGTCTGAGGTGTACCTGGGAGGTCAGAGGTACCTGGGAGTGTCAGAGTGTACCTCGAGTGACAGGGTTGTACCAGGAGTGTCAGTGGAGCACCTGGAGGCCAGAGGTACCTGGGAGGTCGGAGGTGCGGAGTCTGGGAGGTGCCTGGCAGGTCAGGTGTACCTGGGAGGTCAGAGGTGCCTAGGAATTCTGAGGTGTACCTGGGAGTGTCTGAGGTGTAACTGGGAGTGCTCTGAGGTGTCCCTGGGAGGTCAGGAGAAGCAACAGGAGTGTCACAGAGTACCTGGGAGGTGGAGAGGTGGTACCTGCGGAGTGTGAGAGGGTACCTAGAAGTGTCTGAGGTGTACCAGGGAGGTCAGAGGTATTGGGAGTGTCTGGGCTGTACCTGGGAGTGTCTGAGGTGCACCGGGAGTGTCAGGGGAAAACCAGGGAGTGAGAGAGGTGTACCTGGGAGAGGCTGGAGGTGTACCAGGGAGTGTCTGAGGTGTATCTAGGAGGTCAGAGGTGCACCTGGGAGTGCCAGAGGTACCTGGGAGGTCAGAGGTGGTACCTGGGAGTATCTGGGTGTGTGTACCTGGGAGTGTCTGAGGTACCTGGGAGTGTCAGAGGTGTACCGAGAGTGTCAGGAGGTACCTTCTCGAAGGTGAGAGAGGTGCACCCAGAAGTGTCTGAGGTGCCCTTGCGTACTGTCAGAGATGTACCTGGGAGTGTCTGAGGTGTACCTGGGAGTGTCTGAGGTGTACCTGGGAGTGTCAGGGATAACTAGGAGTGAAAGAGGTGTACCTGGGAGGTCAGTGGTGTACCAGGAGTGTCTGAGGTACCTGGGAGTGTCAGAGGTGTACAGGAGTGTCTGAGAGGTACCAGGAGCAACAGAGGTGTACCTTGGAGCATCGGAGGTTTACCTGGGAGTGTCGGAGTTGTGTCGGAGTTGTGCATGGGGGGGTGTCGGAGGCGGACCCGGGGAGTGTCAGAGGTGCACCCAGCATCAGAGGTGTACCAGAGAGTCAGAGGTACATGGGAATGCAAGTCAGGGCATGGCTGAGGAGCATCAGTGCTACCTGGGAGTCTCAAAGGTACCTGGGAGCACGGGAGATGTACCTGGGAATATCGGAGGTGTACCTGGGGAATATCGGAGGTGTACCAGGAGAGCCAGAGGTGTACCTGGGAGTCTCAGAGGTGAACCAGGAGCAGCCAGAGGAGTACCAGGGAGTGTCAGTGAAGGCCTCAGAGTCTCAAAGGTAAGGCCTGTGAGTATCAGAGGCCCAAGACGAGGTGCCTGGGGGGTGTCAGAGGTGGACGGGATGCCTGAGGTACCTGGGAGTGCCACAGGAGTACTAGGATTGTCAGAGCGCCCTGGCAGTGTCAGAGGTGCACTGGGAGTGTCAAAGATGTACCTAGGAGGTCAGGAGGTGTATCTGGGAGTGTCGGACGTTTACCTGGGAGTGTCAGAAGTGTACCAGGGAATGTCAGTGAGTACTTGGGGAGTGTCAGAGGTGTGCCCTGGCAGAGTGTGTACCTGGGAGTGTCGGAGGTGTACCTGGGAGTGTCACAAGAGCACCTGGATTGTCAGAGGTGCACCTGGCAGCAGTCAGAGGTGTGTGTAACGGGAGGCCGAGATGTACCTGGGAGGCGAGGTATCTGGGAGTGTCGGACATGTACATGGAAAGTCAGAATTGTACCAGGAATGCTCAGTGAGCACTTGGGAGTGTGAGAGGTGTACCTGGGAGTGTCAGGAGGTGCACCTTGGAGTGTCAGAGGTGTGCACTCTGGAGTGCTGAGGTGAACCTGGGAGGCAAGTCGCAGGTACCCTGGAGGTGTGAGAAGTGTACCTGGGAGTGTCGGAGGCACTTGGGAGTGTCGGAGGTGGGACCTGGCAGTGTCAGCGGTGTACCTGGGAGTGTCAGAGGTGTACCAGGGAATGTCAGTGGGAGCACCTGGGATTGTCAAAGGTGTGCACTGGGAGCATCAGAGGTGCACCTGGGAGTGTCAGAGGTGCACCTGGAGTGTCAGAGGTAATGGGAGTGTCACAGGTACCTGGGAGTGTCGGAGGTGTACCTGGGAGTGTCAGTGAGTACCTGGGGAGTGTCAGAGATGCCCTGGGAAGGCTGAGGTGTACCTGGGAGTGTCAGAGGCACCTGGGATTGTCAGAGGTGTACCTGGGAGTGCCCAGAGGTGTACCTGGGAGTGTTTATAGTACCTGGGAGGTGGAGAAGTGTATCTAGAATGTCTGAGGTACCTGGAGCAAGTCAGGGGAGTGAACCAGGAGGTTCGAGGTGTACCTGGGAGGCCAGAGGCACCAGGAGTGTCAGAAGTGGTACCTGGGAGGCCAGAGGTGTGTACTTGGGAGCAGTCGGAGGTGTACCTGACAGTGTCGGGGCAGTAACGAGAGTGCGTCAGGAGGTGCACCAGGCCTGCCAGTGGAGTACCTGGGAGGTCAGGCCTGTGAGTGCCAGAGGTGCCCGGAGTGTCAGAGGTGTGACCTGGGAATGTCAGAGGTACCTGGGAGTGCCGAGGCACCTGAAGTGTCGGAGGTGTACCTGGGAGTGTAAGAAGGTACCTGGGAGGTCGGAGGTGTACCTGGGAGGCGGAGGTACCTGGGAGCAACAGAGGTGTACTTTGGGAGTGTCAGAGGTGTACCTGGGGAGGTCAGAGGTGCACCTGGGAGTGTCAGAGGTGTACTGGGAGTGTCGGAGGCACCTTGGAGGTCAGAGAGGTGTACCTGGGAGGAGAAGTGTACCTGGAATGTTGGTGCATTTGGGAGTGTCGAGTTGTACCTGGGGAGTGTCAGAGGTGCACCTGGAGGTCAGAGGTGTACCAGGAGTCGGAGGTGTACCTGGAGTGTCAGGAGGTGCCTGGGAGCAAGTCAGAGGCACCAGGGAGGCCGAGGCGACTTGGGAGTGTCGGAGTTGTACCTGGAGTGTCTGGGGTGTATCTGGGAATATTCAAAATTCTTGGGAGTGTCTGAGGTGTACCTGGGAGTGCTCAGTAGGTACCCAGAGTGTCAGAGGCACTGGAGTGTCAGGGCTGTACCAGGAGTGCAAGGATAAATTAGGGGAGGAAAGAGTGTACCTGGGAGGTCAAAGGTTTACCTGGGGAGTGTCAGGGGTGCCTGGGAGTGTCTGAGGTACCTGGGAGTATCTGAGGCACTCCGGGAGTGTCAGGAGTACCTGGGAGTGAGAGGTGTACTCGAGTGTGAGAGGTGCACCCAGAAGTGGTGCCTGAGGTGTTCCAGGTACTGCCGGGCGTGTACCTGGGAGGTTCTGAGGTACCTGGGGAGTGTTCGAGGTACCTGGAATGCCTGAGGTGCCTGGGAGCAGTCAGGAGCAATCAGCAGGAAAGAGGTTTACCTGAGAGAGTGTCAGTGAGTACCTGGGAGTGTCAGAGAAGTACCTGGGAGGTCAGCGGTGTACCTTGGAGTGTCTGGAGGTACCTGGGAGTGTCAGAGGTGTGCTCAGGTGTCAGAGGTGCACTTGAGAGTGTCAGAGGTGCACCTGAGTACCAGGTACCTGGCAGTGCAGGGTGTACCTGGAAGTGTCAGAGGTACCTGGGAGTGTCAGGTGTACCAGGGAGGTCAGTGGAGTACTTGGGAGAAAAGTGGAGGGTGTACCTCGGAGGTAGAGGTACCTGGGAGTGTCAGAGGTATCTGGGAGGTCGGACGTACTGGGAGGCTCAGAGGTGTACCATGGAATGTCAGTGGAGCACTGATGTGCAGAAGTGTACCTGGGAGTGTCGCAGGTGTACCTGGGAGGTCAGAGGTGTACCTGGGAGTGTCAGATGTGTACCAGGAGAGTCAGAGGTGTACCTGGGAGTGTCGGAGGTGTACCTGGGAGGTCTGGGGTTTATCCGAATATCTGGGATGTACCTAGGGAGGTCATGAGGTACCTGGAGAGTCAGAGGTGTACCTGGGAGGTCAGAGGTGTACCCTGAGTGACAGGTTGTACCAGGGAGGCCGGGTGGAGTACCTGGGAGGTCAGAGGTGCACCTGGGAGTGTTTGAGGTGTACATGGAGTGTCAGAGGTACCTGGCAGTGTCAGCGGTGTACTGGGAGGTCAGAGGTGTGCCTAGAAATGTCTGAGGTGTACCTGGGAGTGTCTGAGGTGTAACTGGAGTGTCCTGAGGTGTCCCTGGGAGTGTCAGAGAAGTACCAGGGAGTGTCACAGGAGTACCTGGGAGGTGAGGAGGTACCAAGTAGTGTGAGAGGTGTACCTAGAAGTGCCTGAGGTACCAGGAGGTCAGAGGTGTACTTGGGAAGTGTCTGAAGGTACCTGGAGTGTCTGAGGTGTACCGGGAGGTCAGGGGGAAACCAGGGAGGAGAGAGGTGTACCTGGGAGGTCAGAGGTACCAGGGAGTGTCTGAGGTGTATCTAGGAGGTCAGAGGTGCACCTGGGAGTGTCAGAGGTGTACCTGGGAGTGTCAGGAGGTACCTGGGAGCATCTGGGTACGGGAGTGTCTGAGGTGTACCTGGAGTGTCAGAGGTACCTGGGAGGTCAGAGGTGTACCTTCGAGTGTGAGAGGTGCACCTAGAAGTGTCTGGAGGTGTTCCAGGTACTGTCAGAGATGTACCTGGGAGTGCCTGAGGTACCTGGGAGTGTCTGAGGTACCTGGGAGGTCAGGGGACAACTAGAGTGAAAGAGGTGTACCTGGGAGTGCTGTGTGGGTACCAGGGAGGTCTGAGGTACCTGGGAGGTCAGAGGTGTACAGGAGTGTCAGAGGTGCACCAGGAGTGTCAGAGGTGTACCTTGGAGAATGGAGGTTTACCTGGGAGTGTCGGAGTTGTGCATGGGGTGCCGGAGGCGAACCTGGGAGTCAGGAGGTACCTGGGAGTCATCAGAGGTACCTGGGAGAGTCAGAGGTGCACATGGGAATGTCAGGGTATACGAGGGAGCATCAGTGAAGTACCTGGGAGTCTCAAAGGTGTACCTGGGAGACGGAGATGTACTGGGAATATCGGAGGTGTACCTGGGAATATCGAGGTGTACCAGGGATAGTCAGAGGTGCCTGGGAGTCTCAGAGGTGAACCAGGAGTGTCAGAGAGCACCAGGGAGTCAGTGAAGTACCTGGGAGTCTCAAAGGCATACCGGAGTATCAGAGGTGTACCTGGTTATCGGAGGTACCTGGGGGTGTCAGAGGTACCTGGGATGTCGGAGGTGTACCTGGGAGTGTCACAGGAGTACCTAGGGATTGTCAGAGCTGCACCTGGCAGTGTCAGAGGTGTACCTGGGAGTGTCAAAGATGTACCTAGGAGTGTCAGAGGTGTATCTGGGAGTGTCGGATGCCACCTGGAGGTCAGAAGGTACCAGGAATGTCAGTGGAGTACTTGGGAGGCTGAGGTGTACCTGGCAGAGGTGTACCTGGGAGTGTCGGAGGTGTACCTGGGAGTGTCCACAGGAGTACCTGGGATTGTCAGAGGTGTACCCGGCAGTGTCAGAGGTACCTGGGAGATCAGATGTACCTGGGAGTCAGAGATGTATCTGGGAGTGTCGGACATGTACCTGGGAGTGTCAGAAGGTACCAGGAATGTCAGTGGAGCACTTGGGAGTGTGAGATGTGCCTGGGAGTGTCAGAGGTGTGCACCTTGGAGTGTCAGAGGTGTACCTGGGAGTGTCAGAGGTGTACCTGGGAGTGTCGGAGGTGTACCTGGAGGTGTGAGAAGTGCACCTGGGAGTGTCGGAGGTGTACTGGGAGTGTTGAGGACCTGGCAGGCTGGGCGGTGTACCTGGGAGTCAGAGGTACCAGGGAATGTCAGGAGTACCTGGGAGTGTCGAAGGTGTACCTGGGAGTATCAGAGAGGTTTACCTGGGAGTGCCGGAGTCAGACATGGGGGTGTCGGAGGCGGCTGGGAGGTCAGAGGTGTACCTGGGAGCATCAGAGGTGACCTGGAGGCAGAGGTGCATGGAATGTCAGGGGTATACCAGGGAGTGGCCAGTGAAGTACCTGGGAGTCTCAAGGTGTACCTGGGAGTATCGGAGATGTACCGAATATCGGAGGTGTACCTGGGCATGGGGGTGTCGGAGGCGGACCTGGGAGTGTCAGAGGTGTACCGAGTATCAGAGGTGTACCTGGGAGAGTCAGAGGTACATGGGAATGTCAGGGTATACGAGGAGTATCAGTGCACCTGGGAGTCTCAAAGGTGTACCTGGGAGCACCGGAGATGTACCTGGGAATATCGGAGGTGTACCTGGGAATATCGGAGGTGTACCAGGATAGTCAGAGGTGTACCTGGGAGTCTCAGAGGTGAACCAGGAGAGCCAGAGGAGTACCAGGGAGTGTCAGTGAAGACCTGGGAGTCTCAAAGGTACCTGGGAGTATCAGAGGCCCAAGACGAGGTGCCTGGGGTGTCAGAGGTGACGGGATGTCGGAGGTGTACCTGGGAGTGTCACAGGAGCACTAGGATTGTCAGAGCTGCCCTGGCAGTGTCAGAGGTGTACTGGGAGTGTCAAAGATGTACCTAGGAGTGTCAGAGGTGTATCTGGGAGTGTCGGACGTTTACCTGGGAGTGTCAGAAGTGTACCAGGAATGTCAGTGAGTACTTGGGAGTGTCAGAGGTGTACCTGGCAGAGGTGTACCTGGGAGTGTCGGAGGTGTACCTGGGAGTGTCACAGGAGTACCTGGATTGTCAGAGGTGCACCTGGCAGCAGTCAGAGTGTACCTGGGAGGCCGAGATGTACCTGGGAGGCGAGGTATCTGGGAGTGTCGGACATGTACATGGAGTGTCAGAATTGTACCAGGAATGTCAGTGAGTACTTGGGAGTGTGAGAGGTGTACCTGGGAGGTCAGAGGTGTACCTTGGAGTGTCAGAGGTGTGCACCTGGAGTGCAGAGGTGAACCTGGGAGTGTCGCAGGTACCTGGAGGTGTGAGAAGTGCACCTGGGAGTGTCGGAGGTGTACTTGGGAGTGTCGGAGGTGGGACCTGGCAGTGTCAGCGGTGTACCTGGAGTGTCAGAGGTGTACCAGGAATGTCAGTGGAGTACCTGGGATTGTCAAAGGTGTGCACTGGGAGCATCAGAGGTGTACCTGGGAGTGTCAGAGGTGCACCTGGGAGTGTCAGAGGTAATGGGAGTGTCAGAGGTACCTGGGAGTGTCGGAGGTGTACCTGGGAGGTCAGTGAGTACCTGGGAGGTCAGAGATGCCCTGGGAAGGCTGAGGTGTACCTGGGAGTGTCAGAGGCACCTGGGATTGTCAGAGGTGTACCTGGGAGTGCCCAGAGGTGTACCTGGGAGTGTGTATGTACCTGGGAGGTGGAGAAGTGTATCTGGAATGTCTGAGGTACCTGGAGAAGTCAGGGGAGAACCAGGAGGTTCGAGGTGTACCTGGGAGGTCAGAGGTACCAGGAGTGTCAGAAGTGTACCTGGGAGGCCAGAGGGTGTACTTGGGAGAGTCGGAGGTGTACCTGACAGTGTCAGGGTGTACCTGAGAGTGTCAGAGGTGTACCAGGAATGTCAGTGGAGTACCTGGGAGGTCAGGCCTGTGAGTGTCAGAGGTGCCGGGAGTGTCAGAGGTGTACCTGGGAATGTCAGAGGTACCTGGGAGTGCAGAGGTGCACCTGAAGTGTCGGAGGTGTACCTGGGAGGTAAGAAGGTACCTGGGAGGTCGGAGGTGCACCTGGGAGGCGGAGGTACCTGGGAGTGTCAGAGGTGTACTTGGGAGTGTCAGAGGTGTACCTGGGAGGTCAGAGGTGTACCTGGGAGGTCAGAGGTGTACTGGGAGTGTCGGAGGTACCTTGGAGGTCGAGAGGTGTACCTGGGAGGAGAAGTGTACCTGGAATGTAGGTGCACTTGGGAGTGTCGAGTTGTACCTGGGAGTGTCAGAGGTGCACCTGGAGTGTCAGAGGTGTACCAGGAGTCGGAGGTGTACCTGGAGTGTCAGGAGGTGCCTGGGAGGTCAGAGGCACCAGGGAGGCAGAGGCGACCTGGGAGTGTCGGAGTTGTACCTGGAGTGTCTGGGGTGTATCTGGGAATATTCAAATACCTGGGAGTGTCTGAGGTGTACCTGGGAGTGTCAGTAGGTACCGGGAGTGTCAGAGGCACTGGAGTGTCAGGGCTGTACCAGGAGTGCAAGGATAAATTAGGGAGGAAAGAGGTGTACCTGGGAGGTCAGAGGTTTACCTGGGAGTGTCAGGGGTGCCTGGGAGTGTCTGAGGTACCTGGGAGTATCTGAGGCACCTGGGAGTGTCAGGAGTACCTGGGAGTGAGAGGTGTACTCGAGTGTGAGAGGTGCACCCAGAAGTGGTCTGAGGTGTTCCAGGTACTGCCAGGCGTGTACCTGGGAGGTTCTGAGGTACCTGGGAGTGTCTGAGGTACCTGGAATGTCTGAGGTGCCTGGGAGAGTCAGGACAATCGGCAGGAAAGAGGTTTACCTGAGAGGTGTTCCAGGTACTGTCGAGGTGTACCTGGGAGTGTCTGAGGTGTACCTGGGAGTGTTCGAGGTGTACCTGGGAGCGTCAGGGGATAACGATGAAAGAGGCTTACCTGAGAGGTCAGTGGAGTACCTGGGAGTGTCAGAGATGTACCTGGGAGTGTCAGAGGTGTACCTGGAGTGTCAGAGGTACCTGGGAGGTCAGAGGTAATTGGAGCGTCAGAGGGGCCTGGGAGTGTCGGAGGTGTACCTGGGAGTGTGAGAAGTGTACTGAACGCCGGAGGTGTACCTGGAGCGTCAGGGAGAACCAGGAGTGTCTGAGGTGAATCTGGAGCGTCAGAGGTGGCAACCAGGAGGTCAGAAGTGCACCTGCATGCCGGAGGTGTAATTTGGGAGTCGGAGGTGATCCTGGCAGTGTCAGCGCGGTGTACCTGGGAGGAAAGAGGTGTACCAGGGAATGTCAGTCAGTGGAGTACCTGGGAGTGTCAGCGTTTACCTGGGAGTATCAAAGGTGTACCTGGAGTGTCGAAAATTTGGAGGCATGCCTGGAAAGCGAGATGTAACGGGAGCACCGGAGAGTACTTGGAGTGTCAGAGGTGTACTTGAAGGCCGAGGTACCTGGAGTGTCAGCGGTACCTGGGAGTGTCTGAGGTACCTGGGAGTGTCAGAGGTGTGCCTGGGAGTGTCAGAGGTGCACTGAGAGTGTCAGAGGTGCACCTTGGAGGACTGAGGGGTGTACCTGGCAGTGTCAGCGGTACCTGGAAGTGTCAGGAGGTGTACCCGAGAGCACAGGGGCACCAGGAGGTCAGTGGAGAATTTGGAGGTTAGAGGTGCACCCCGGAGTGTCAGAGGTGCACCTGGAGTGTCAGAGGTGTATCTGGAGCGTCGGACGTGTACCTGGAGGTCAGAGGTGTACCAGGGAATGTCAGTGGAGTACCTGAGTGTCAGGCGGTACTCTGGGAGGTCGTGTGCAGGTGTACTCTGGAGTGTCAGAGGTGTACCTGGAGGTCAGAGGTGTGTACTAGGGAGGTCAGAGGTGTACCTGGGAGGTCGGAGGTGTACCTGGAGTGTCTGGGGTTTATCTGGGAATATCTGGGGTGTATCTGGAGTGTCTGAGGTCTACCTGGGAGGTCAGGAGGTGTACCTGGGATGCCTGGAGTGTACCCCGATGTCAGGGTTGTACCAGGAGGCCGCGGAGTACCTGGAGGTCAGAGGTGCCCTGGAGTGTCGGAGGTGTACATGGAGTGTCGAGGTGTACCTGGCAGTATGCTCAGCGGTGTACCCATGAGGTCAGAGGTGTGCCTAGGAGTGTCTGAGGTGTACCTGGGAGTGTCTGAGGTGTACCTGGGAGTGTCTGAGGTGTACCTGGGAGTGTCAGAGAAGTACCAGGAGTGTCACAAGAGTACCTGGAGTGTAAGAGGTGTACCTGCGAGTGTGAGAGGTGTAAGAAGTGTCTGAGGTAAAATTAGGAGGTCAGATAAAATGGGAGTGTCTGAGGTGTACCTGAGTGTCTGAGGTGTACCTGGGAGTGTCAGGGAAAACCAGGGAGTGAGAGAGGTACCTGGGAGGTCAGAGGTGTACCAGGGAGTGTCTGAGGTGTATCTGGGAGTGTCAGAGGTGTACCAGGCGGTGTCAGAGGAATACCTAGAGTGCTCAGAGGTGTACCTGGGAGGTCAAAGGTGTGTTCTGTGGGAGTGTCAGAGGTGCACCAGGGAGCGTCAGAGGTGCACCTGAGGTCGGAGGTGTACCTGGGAGTGTCTGGGGTGTACCTGAAGTATCTCGGTGTGTACCTGGGAGTGTCTGAGGTGTACCTGGGAGTGTCAGAGGTGCACTTGGGAGTGTCAGAGGTGTACCTGGATTGTCAGGGTGTACCAAGGAGGGGTCACAGGAGTAATTTGGAGTGTGAGAGGTGTACCTTCTCGAGTGAGAGGTGCACCCTGGAAGTGTTCGAGGTGTTCCAGGTACTGCTCGAGGTACCTGGGAGTGCTTGAGGTGTACCTGGAGTGTCTGAGGTGTACCTGGGAGGCTCAGGGATAACTAGGGAGGAAAGAGGTGTACCTGGGAGTCAGTGGTGTACCAGGAGTGTCTGAGGAACCTGGGAGTGTCAGAAGTGTACAGGGAGTGTCAGAGGTGTACCTGGAGTGTCAGAGGTGTACCTTGGCATCGGAGGTTTACCTGGGAGGTCGGAGTTGCACATGGGGGTGTCGGAGGCGGACCTGGAGGTCAGAGGTGTACCTGAGCATCAGAGGTGTACCTGGGAGAGTCAGAGGTACATGGGAATGTCAGGCATAATGAGTGGTTTCAGCGAAGGCACCTGAGTCTCAAAGGTGTACCTGGGAGTATCGAGATTTACCTGGGAATACGGAGGTGTACCTGGGAATAACGGAGGTGTACCAGGGATAGTCAGAGGTGTACCTGAGTCTCAGAGGTGAAACCAGGAGTGTCAGAGGAGTCCCAGGAGTGTCAGTGAAGTACCTGGAGCCCAAGGTGTACCTGGGAGTATCAGAGGTACCTGGTTATCGGAGGTGTACCTGCGTCAGAGGTACCTGGTCAAGAGTGGCGTCACAGGAGCACCTGGGATTGTCAGAGCTGTACCTGGCAGTGTCAGAGGTACCTGGAGGCTCAAGACGTACCCAGGAGTGTCAGAGGTATCTGGGAGGTCGGATCGTTCCTGGAGGTCAGGAAGTGTAACGAGGGAACGTCAGGAGTACTTGGGAGGCCAGAGGTGTACCTGGCAGAGGTGTACCTGGGCGTGTCGGAGGTGTACCTGGGAGTGTCACAGGAGCAACTGGGATTGTCAGAGGTGTAACTGGCAGTGTCAGAGGTGTACCTGGAGTATCAGAGATG
>NW_024755975.1:0-12451 GCF_018991925.1 Homarus americanus
CACTGTAGGTGCGCGTGATCTAGGTATATGCTGATAACCACAAGGAAAGAAGAAAACACGAAGTTCCCAAGCGCTTTCGTGTAATTCACATCTTCAGGGGTGAGTACAGACTAAAAAGAAATACAAACCAAGGTGTATATATACAGAGGAGGGTGAGACCAGGTCCACAATGGTCAGGTATTAGGTAATGACCCTACTAATCTTTAAATAACACACAACGGTTAGTGGTCAGGTCAGATGGTCAGGTGACCCGACCTTCTCACCTGATTAAAAGATCTTCTTAATTGCAAAAATTGTCCAGCTTGTACATGCCGTTACTCAGATTCATGTTGAATGCTTCAGTATATTAATAGACAGACTTCTGCCAGTATTTCTACTATCAATTGAATTACATGGTAATATTGAGGAGGCATTATCCAGTCAATGCAATGCTTGTTATCCCTCAAATGAACAAGCAGGCATTGGATTCACAAACCATCTGTACCTTATATGTTGTTTAATTCTAGTTGCAAGATCTTTACCTGTCTGGCCTAAGTAAAGCATATTACATTCCTTGCAAGGAACTTTATAAATGCAACCAATTGTGTTGTTGGGGGAGTTCTTGATTAACATTTGTTTAACGGTGCATGAGTTTTTAAATGCCACATTGACGTTCCAGGTTTTTAGTTGTGAAGGAATGTGTGAGAAATTTTTGTGAAATGGTAATATTAAGATATTCTTATGGTCATGGGTGGGCTTGGGATCAGTGCTATAAAAAGTTTTCTTAGTAATGTCTAGGCATTTGTCTATGAATGATCTAGGGTATTTAAGGTTTGAGCCAATATTATAGATATATTTGTATTCCTCATCAATGAATTCCGGACTGCAAATTCCCAAAGCACGTAAAAACATTGTTGAAAATACTGACTGTTTGACTCTATTATGGTGGGCAGAATAATAATGAATGTATGAACACACATTAGTTGGTTTTCTATAAATACTGAACTTAAAAGTGTTACCTATTCTGTGTATCAGACAGTCTACGAATGGCAATTTACAGTCTTGCTCTAATTCTATAATGAATTTGATCGAGGGGGCTAAGTTGTGGCAGGAAAGCTTTTAGGTCCTCATTACATGGCCAGAGACATAATACATCATCAACATATCTAAACCAGACTGCTGAAGGTGGTAAAATATTACTTAATAGTTTCTTTTCAAAGAATTCCATATATATATATATATATATATATATATATATATATATATATATATATATATATATATATATATATATATATACATATATATATATATATATATATATATATATATATATATATATATATATATATATATATATATATATTAATATAGATATGTGAACACGCCTGACGCCAAGACTCTGTTACCATTCATTGTGCCATTTATTCACATGCCTGTATTACTACATATTATTATACTATGTCCGATATCTATGCTTATGTCTAATGCCTATGTTCACTTACTATGTCCCGATATACTATGTCTGTACCGCGCTAGTCGAGTAACTAGAGGACCTCATTTATTGTCCTAGTGATGTCTAGCAACTCTCCTTGCCCCGCTAGACAACATCCCTCAGATCAGCCTCGGCTACTAGGTCCAGGGGTCCCTTGTGCCCGCTCCTGTATCGGTCGGCTATCACGCCAAGTCTTGTACACTTATTGAATATACCTACTGCTCGTGCTCTGGAGTTTCAAGAACCTTGTCTAGGATTGCATCCACTACATGGCGCAGTTGAGTAGCTCCAACACGACAGTTCACAAGTCGCAAAAGCCGGCCTAGTCCGTCTCCCGGCCCTCTCCGTTTCCCGCCCAGAAGATATACTCCACAGTGCCCCTGGATTTAAAGTGCTTTGTGACCTTGTGAAGTGCCCTAAGTGAAGTGCAGTGCCTTTCATGTCTGTTTGCTATGTCCCTGCGGCCCTACAGGTAGCAGAAACGCCCCCAGCCCAGTCTCCAAGACAGCACCTCCGGCATACACAGGCCCGCACAGGCCCGCAAGCCACTGACTGCCTCCCCCACACTGAGCCACCACCAGCCAGGCCCGGGCGCCCGGAGGGATACACCGCTGCTAGCCGTCTCCCCTCACTTCACAAATATTACAGTCAGTACTCTTTTACTTGCCCGCCAGTTCCTACACTTAGGCAAGTACATTGACGAAAACATAGCACTTCACCTTATTCTCCTTGTCTTTCCCATCGCAACCACACCAAGCACGAGATGTCTGACCACGACGATTTGCCGGGAAATTTAGATGAGGATTATGAGGTAGACGAAGCCTCACAGACCCCCCCACCCCTCCTCACGCCTCACACGCCGGGCGCGCCAAATTCAAAGGATGGGAGCCAGGATATACGTCAGTTAATCTACTTCCTACAAGTTTCCCAAGAGAAGGAAGCCCAAAGACGTCAAGAGGAATCAGCTTACCGTCTCCAACTTCAACAACAACACCAAGCTGATAACCACAAACTCCTGGGACTAGTGGAATTGCTGGCAATGAGGACGACTTCACCAGCTGCCACAACCAATTCGCCAGCTTCAGCCTCTTCATCTATCCTTCAGACAACGCCTCCTCACATGTCACCTATCCCCCGTGGGTATGCCTCAGTGCCTTCTCAACCACCTGTTCCAGTCTCAACTTTCGTCGACCTCTCCGTGCCTCCCCCACCTCTTGCCGTCTCGAGCACACCCCTGCACAGCAAGTCTTCAGTTACCAGCCCCCCACCCCTTCAATCTGATGCAACATATCAAGTATACCGTCAATGGCGACGTCGTTTCGAAGACTTTGCTGTCATGTCTGACCTCGACCGAATGCCCCCGCAGAAACAACTCATCCAATTAAGATCGTGCATCTCCCTCGATGTTCAACGCCTCCTAGAGCACACGCTAGCCATTCCCCCTGACTCCTCCATGTCAGTGAAAGAGGTCTTAGACGCCCTGACTCCTCCATGTCAGTGAAAGAGGTCTTAGACGCCTTGTAGAGTCATTTCCGTGGCCTCCGCAATGAAGCTTTGCGTCGTAGGGAACTGCTATCCTGCAAACAAGCCTCTGGGGAATCATTCTCAGACTTCTATGCACGACTTAAGGACCTAGCAGCCGAGGTGGACCTATGCACAGGCGATCCTGTAACCTGTGCTGAGATCCAGCTCAAGATGATCTTGCTGATGGGTGTACGTGACGAGGACCTGCTTCAGAAACTCCTCACCCTCGACGCCGCCTCTTCCCTCACCGATTTCGTCACCTGTTGCAGGTCGTATGAGGCCACAAGAGAGGCTGCCTCAGCTATACACTCATCGCCATCTCAAGTTCACGCCGTCTCCACCTACAAGAGGAATCAACGCCAGATGCAGACGGCGTCCTCTCCACAGCCCCCGTCACGGTCACCAGTTTTTTCTCCCGAATCCTGCAGAAGCTGTCAGCGCCAGCACGGTCCAGGAAAGTGCCCTGCGGCTGATAGTACATGTCGAAACTGCGGATTTCAAGGCCACTGGCCCCGCACACCTCGATGCCCCGCCAACAAGGCCTCATGCAACGCTTGCAACAAGCAAGGACACTTCGCCAAGTGTTGCGGGTCCACCGAGAAGCCCCCATCCCCAGGTTAAAATGTCTCTTCACCGTCTCCCAAGAACAACAAAGGATGCCTACGCGTGGATGATGCCTCGAGTGACAGGTCCCCCAAGCCCGTCAATGTTCGTCTGTCCTACGACACCAACTCTTCCAACCTCCTGATGATACCTGACACGGGCGCGGACATCACGGTGATTGGACCAACACACCTGGACGCCCTCAACATCCCCAGGAGTAGCCTGTCACCCACAGCCAGGAACAACGTACTCACAGCGGACGGGTCCCCAATGTCTCCAGCTCTGGGGTGCTTCAAGGCAACATTACAGCTCGGTCCCAAGTCTTGCCTTGCCACAGTCCACGTCCACGAGGGCATCCAAACCCCTCTCTTGTCATGTGGCCATTGTCAGGACTTGGCCATCGTCTCATCCGAGCTCCCAAAGCCCATCCTCGCCGTGACACACCTCAACAGGTGTGCAGAGATACCTGTTTCAGCCATGACCACACCTGCTGCCGCCCGGGAGTTCTTTGTTCGCCAGTTAAGCGACGTCCTCGTCTCCAAGTCCGACCTCCAGAAGACGCCGCTCAAGAAGATGACAGGCCCCCCGATGAGAATCCACCTCAAGCCTGGCGCGACGCCTTTCGCCATCCATACACCCAGGCCTATCCCCTTTGCCATACGGGACAAGGTGAAGGCGGAGCTCGATTCTCTGGTGCAGCAGGGGATCATCAGACACGCCGGTGAGGAGCCCTCCGAGTGGTGCCACCCTATGGTCTTGGCACCCAAGCCTGTAGGTGTTCGCATCACAGTGGACCTCACCCATCTCAACTCGCAGGTCTCCCGTCCCGCCCATCCATCGCCTACGCCCATTCAAGCAGTCCGCAGCGTCACCCCGTCTGCAAAGTTCTTTACCACGGCGGATGCACTACATGGGTACTGGCAAGTCGACCTGGCGGAAGAAGATCGCCACCTCACTACATTCATCACGCCCCACGGCCGCTTCCAACACTGCCGCGGACCCATGGGCTTCGCAGCAACGGGGGATGCGTACTGCCTCCGTGGGGATATGGCCCTGCAGGGTGTCACCAACTGCGTGAAGGTCGTAGATGACATCCTGCTCTTCGACGATGATCTCCCGGCCCACTTGAACCGAGTTCATCTGATGCTCACAAGATGCCGTGCCCATGGCATCACCCTGAACAAAGATAAATTTGTGGTCGCCGCCTCCCAAGTTAACTACTGCGGCTACAACATCTCGCCAGAAGGGATCTCAGCTGATGAGGAGAAGGTCAAGGCCATCAGGGACTTCCCTACTCCAGCGAACCTGACCGACCTTCGCTCATTTATGGGCCTGGTAAATCAGCTGGCCGACTTCTCCCCTAAAATCGCCACATCAGCCCAACCTCTACGCCCCCTCATGAGCCCCAAGCGCTCTTTCCTCTGGACTCCTGACCACGACCTAGCGTTCAGGAATGTTAAGAAGGCGTTGCTGTCACCACCAGCCTTGGCACCCTTCGACCCGTCCTTACCAGTGGTCCTCCAGACCGACGCCTCCCGTCTATACGGCCTCGGATATGCCCTCCTTCAAGACCACGGCCAGGGTAGACTGCGCTTAGTTCAGTGTGGCTCCAGGTTTTTGACGGACACGGAGACCAGATACGCCACCATCGAACTAGAGATGCTGGCAGTCGCCTGGGCTATGGCCAAGTGCCGCCTTTACCTGTTCGGCCTTGGGCATTTCACCCTCATGACGGACCATCGCCCGCTCATACCCATCCTCAATCACTACACGTTGGACGCCATCGAAAATCCTCGCCTCCAACGCCTCAAAGAGAAGACCGCCCCTTACGTCTTTACAGCTGTGTGGCGCGCCGGGAAGCTTCTGTGCATACCAGACGCCCTCTCCCGAGCCCCTGTTAGTCGCCCCACACCTGAAGATGAAGTCGACTGTACCACGGCCGCTGCTCGCGTTCGGTCCTTAGTGACACACACAGCCACTTCTCTTGCTGACAAGACGACGACGACGCCCCCCATCGAAGACGATAGGACTCTCCAGGAGCTTCGCATCGCCGCCGCTCAAGACCCGGCATACGTCCAACTCCTCGACTACGTCTCCGCTGGATTCCCCACCAACCGCTACGACATTCACGCCTCTGCCCTCCCCTTCTGGAAGCTAAGGGATAGCCTCTATGCGGACGGAGAGCTGGTGTTGTACGGCCCCAGGATCGTCGTTCCCGCTGCCCTCCGCCGGCGCACCTTATCCCGCCTCCATGACAGCCACCGCGGCGTTGAAGCCACCAGGCGCAGAGCCCGTCAGACCGTCTTCTGGCCTGGTATTGACGCCGATATTAAGAGCACGGTTGAGGCCTGTGAGCCTTGCCAGCAACTCCAGCCCAGCCAGCAACAAGAGCCGTACCTGTGCAATGACCTCCCAAAGCGGCCCTTTGAGTCCGTGTCCGCCGACTTCTTTAATGTGGCCGGAAAGTCTTTCCTGGTGGTCGCCGACAGGCTCTCTGGATGGCCCGTGGTAGTTCCCTGTGGTCGGGACACCACCTCTTCCAGGGTCATCCGGATGTTTTGTTGCTTCTTCCGGGAAGTCGGAGTGCCTCTCCGCCTCCGAACCGACGGTGGGCCCCCGTTCAATAGCCACGAGTTCAAGAGCTTCGCCGAACGCTGGGGCGTCCACCACATCGTCACCTCCCCTCATTACCCGCAGGCGAATGGCCACGCCGAGGCAGCGGTAAAGTCCGTAAAATACCTCATCCTCAAGACAGCACCGACGGGGAACCTGGACTGCGAGGAGTTCGACAGGGGCCTACTGGAACTCCGTAACACCCCTACCCCTGCCGGACGCTCTCCTGCCCAGGTGTTGTATGGCCGCCCCCTTCGTACTCGTGTGCCTGCCCACCCCCAGTCCTTCTTAGATGAATGGCAGATCAAGGCGGACGAGTGCGACCGCAGTGAGGCTGCCCGGATGGCCCAAGTGACAAGCCACTATGACGCCCACGCCCGCCCCCTTCCCAGGTTGACCGTCGGCCAGCAAGTACGAATCCAGGACCCGACGTCACACCGCTGGGACAAGGTCGGGGTCGTCATGGGCCGTGGCGAGTCTCGTTCGTACCAAGTCCGCCTCCCCAGTGGTCGTGTGTGGTGGCGAAACAGACGCCATCTCCGCCCAGTGCCATCCTCTAGTGACGAACTCTCCTCCCCGTCCCCTGTGTCCCCTTGCCCAGACCAGGAACGAAGGTCGTCAGTTGATCCTCCCATTGTCCCTCGCCGCTCCCCCCGACTCATGGAAAAAGAGTCCGTAGACCGCTCGAGATTGCACTACGAGCGTAAAGGGGGAGGGAGGTGTATAGATATGTGAACACGCCCAACGCCAAGACTCTGTTACCATTCATTGTACCATTTATTCACATGTCTGTATTACTACATATCATTATACCATGTCTGATATCTATGCCTATGTTCACTCACTAGGCCCCGATATACTATGTCTGTACCGCGTTAGTCGAGTAACTAGAGGACCTCAGTTATTGTCCTAGTGATGTCTAGCAACTCTCCTTGCCCAGCTAGACAACATCCCTCAGATCAGCCTCGGCCTACCTACGGTCCGGGGTCCCTTGTGCCCGCTTCTGTAGCGGTCGGCTATCACGCCAAGTCTTGTACTCTTATTGAATATACCTACTGCTCGTGCTCTGGAGTTTCAAGAACCTTGTCTAGGATTGCATCCACTACATATATATATACATATATATATATATATACACATATATATACACATATATACACACACACATATATATATATATATATATATATATATATATATATATATATATATATATATATATATATATATATATATATATATATATATATATATATATATATATCGTGATAAAATCACACGGGAAAAGGGAAACGACGGAGCACCTTAGCTTTCGTCTTTATTCAAGACATCTTCAGAGGCAACTGGATTACATGGATAGAGAGAGGCTTAAATATACAGGGTGACCTTAAAAACATGAGGTTAGGTCATAATGATGTCATCCACTAATCCCCACACCAACACACACGTAAGGAGCTTAAGAGAAGGGGGGTGACGTGACTAGTCAGGCAATGCCTCATTAGAGGATACTAAGTTTAAAGTATTAAGAAATGTTGCTTGCACACATGAACCAGGCCTTAAGGGCTTTCAACAAAATATCAATCACTGAGAAAATGGTATAAAAATCAGAGCTTATTAACTCCACCCTGAATAGGCCTTCAGGGCGCTCAACAAAATTATATTACCCCAACAGATACACACCTCCTAACCTAACTTAAACACTACTCTGGGGAACAAAGGTTATACCTGAGATTGAGATTATAAAGAAATATTAAATGCACACAGCATACATTAGTAACTGAAAAAATAGTGTTAACTACACACAAAAATATTGTCACTATTATTAAGAGATGACTGAGTCCACCAATACCCGTGAACCATGCTTCCTAACCTAACGCACACACAGATTCCACCTGCACTCCGTAGTCGTTTAAGGCACAACCAACAGGCACCCGTAGTTTAAGGCCCAAATCAGCCTTTCTCCGCCTTGGAAAGTGTACCTCTAAACTCCACTGACTCTTGGCCCCAGTGTGCGGCCCTGTATCACTCAGCTGGCTTCACTTTAACCCCAGTACATCCATGGAGCGGAAGGGAGTGAGCTAATCAGACCTTGTACAGTTGAGAGAAGCTTTAGCTTCCCGTTAGCAAAAGGGTTTCACTAAGCTGCTTGAGATATGTGGTTTTTTTTTTTTTTTTGGGGGGCACTCCCCTACATCCTTGTGTAAGGTGAAGTGCAGAAGCGTTTACAGTGCCCAACAGGGAAGCATGCTAAGTTCATGCTTGCCTTTATGTCTCATGAGTTAAGGGCTTAGAAGCCTGAAGAGTCAGTGGTTTATGTCCTCAAGTTATTGGAAGCTCCAACAACTTGTCCCTGAATACGAATTCGCAACTTTCGACTTACACCAGGTACCTACTTTACTGCTAGGTGAACAGGGACTAATGGGGGCTAGGAAGTAAGTCCAAACAACTTCCACCGGCCCGGGAATCGAACCTGGGACATCTCGCTTGCGAGGCAAGAACGGTACCGCTTCTACCACCGACTCTACATATGTGGTATTGTGAGCCGAGGTAGAGGAGAGCTGATGACCCCAACGATCGTCCCGTCGTCAGCTGGGCGTCCAGACGGC
Source organism: Homarus americanus (assembly GCF_018991925.1). NCBI lineage: Eukaryota > Metazoa > Arthropoda > Malacostraca > Decapoda > Nephropidae > Homarus > Homarus americanus. The sequence goes on from NW_024755975.1 coordinate 8,821, forward strand.
TAGATTCCCTCAAGAGATCCTTTGATACCCCGCTAAACAGTGACAGGCCTACACTGATCGGTCCAATGGCTACTTTCGCCACCCTCAATCATCAACGGCAGTCTCAAACGGCAGTCAATCTCTTGCAGTCAAGTGGGTTCTGGCGGAAACCCTGAAATGAACTCACTGTTAGCTCTAGTTTACTTTATCACTGCCCTATCTAAACTCTGTCTGAGATTGAATGAGACTTACTTGTTATACTGCAATAGCGCAGCACAGGTGACTAGACCACGTGACTATTTCTGTGGACGGACGCCCAGGGATGTCCTGTAGGTCCAATCGCTTTCACGTGACTGAGGACCAGCGAAAGAGTCAGTAGTGGTGCTCGTGAAAATATTGCAAGCCTCACACCGAGTCCCCACCAAACAATAAGCATGGAAAGCAGAATAAAGTATTTGCCTCGTCACAACCACAGAGCCATTCACATTTCTGATAAACACTGATGTTAAACTGGCGTGTATATTCTTTGTTCCTGCTTGTACTGTTCTGAAATTCCATGCTTATTGTTTGGTGGGGACTCGGTGTGAGGCTTGCAGTCCCTCCATTTTATTTTTCACGAGCCGCCACTAGCATCAAGTGTCTCTCCAAGGCGCTAGCTTAGGCCTACGTGACATATTTTCCGCCTAACTAATAACTCCTTGGGACACCCGTAACATTATTCAGACTGATAAACGATCTATAATAATTCCAAATTCAATAATAGTCTCTTAACTTCATGAATCGCATCATTATTAATTCGGAAAATTACATTTAATATCACTTAGGCCTACTTCCACAACCTCCCACTATGTGCGGGGAGCGCTCTCTTCCCTCAGACGACCTTGAAAACTCAGTATCGCCAATGGCGCGGCGTTTGAAATTACTCTGAAATTTCTGAATATTACATATATATATATATATATATATATATATATATATATATATATATATATATATATATATAATATATATATATATATATATATATATATATATATATATATATATATATATATATATATATATATATTGCTCAAAATCACACAGGAAAAAGGGAAACAATGGAGCACCTTAGCTTTCGTTTTTATTCAAAACATCTTCAGAGGCAACTGAATTACATGGACAGAGAGAAGCTTAAGAACTAAACATGAGGTCAGATCATAAACATGACATCCACTAATCCGCACACCAACACCACCACACCCACATAGGAGCTTAAAAGAAAGGGCGACGTAACTCGTCATGTTAAGTCAGGTCAAAAATATGGGACCCACTAATCATCTATCCTACATCTAACTCGAATGCTTTCAAAGCAATTTTAACCTTGGGCCACTGACAAATAAATTTGTGTAACATATTTTCAGTTTTGTACTGACCATCACTAAGGTTTATAGAATTTAATTCTCTAATCAAACTTGCTTCAACCAGAAGTCTTTCTGTGACACATGATGATTTATACACTTCTAAGCTGTTTCCCCAATCTATGGGATGATTATTGTTCCTAACATGAACGAACAGTGCACTGTTTTCAGATGCTGTTCTAATATTGTACTTGTGCTGTTTAATTCTGAGTTGCAATGCTTTCCCAGTCTGTCCTACATAATTTCAATTACAATTGCTACAATGCTACATGGAATGCAGTAAACACTTCCATTTACAGTCAAGGTTGGGCTATTCTTGATTAATAATATTAATAATAGTTGGGTCATACTTAAAAACAACATTAATATTTAATAATTTAAGGGACTGAACTAACGGGACAAATTCATTGCGATAAGGTACAGTCAAAATATTCTTAAATGTAGGAATTTGCCTGGTTTGAGTAGAATGAAAGGATATTTTAGCCCTTTTGAAACAATGATCAACAAACAATGAAGGGTACCCAAGTTCTTGTGCAATGGACTGAATGTGTTTCAGTTCTTCATCAATATATTCAGGGTCACAAATACGCAAACATCTCAAAAACATAGAAGAAAAAACTAACATTTTGGTAGATTCATGGTGACTCGATAAAAAATGTATAAAACTGTCTCCCTGTGTAGGCTTTCTGTACACCTTGAATTTATAAATATGGCCATTTCTAATGATAAGCATATCAAGAAATGGAAGGGATCCATTCATTTCACTTTCAAATTTGAATGTAATACTAGGGATAAGATCATGGAAGTGTTTACTGCATTCCATGTAGCACTTGTAATGGAAATTATGTAGGACAGACTGGGAAAGCATTGCAACTCAGAATTAAACAGCACAAGTACAATATTAGAACAGCATCTGAAAGTAGTGCACTGTTCGTTCATGTTAAGAACAAAATCATCCCATAGATCGGGAAAACAGTTTAGAAGTGAATAAATCATCATGTGTCACATATATATATATATATATATATATATATATATATATATATATATATATATATATATATATATATATATATATATATATATATATATATATATATATATATATATATATATATATATATATCAAGTTATTCGCGAAAATATTTTTTTACTCCGGGAACTTTGAACATTAGCCCACCCGCCCGGGCACAGGTAATTTTATAATGACCCACATCAAGGCATGGGGGGGGGGTGCGAAAATAAAATAATAATAATAAAATGAACAAATATAATTTTAAAATTAAATAATAATAGTAACAAAACAGTTTATACAATAGGACAAGATTATATGCAGATTGATTCGGATTGTTTTTATACTCAATTTATAAACTAAAGCATTGGCAGACGTTAATATAGTTATGAATATGATAAATTTGACAATGAACAGTAGACCGACAGAACAGCTGGACGGCCCAGTGACTGGTTCTTGGAGAGATGTTGCTTAGCTTTGTTTTTATTTTTAGTTTGTGGTGGTCTTGCGAGTGATTTATATAGAAACTCTGAAATTGCGACAGTCCAATTGTCATATCTTATTACAGTGGTCTGTTTGGGCGCCCTAGATGGTAAGTACATTAAAATTATGAGGTACAGTAGATTAGAACTCAAACTGAATAAGCATGAACTTTATCTCGCTTTCATTGGGCTCTTGTGTTTTTTTTTTGTGAATTCAACTTATTACATACCATTGTTTGTATACTTGCACTGTCTATGTACATGTTGAACCAATGTAAACTTTTATGGTAAAATTTCTAGAGAATAAACAGTAATTTGCCTAACGGCCGCCGTAAAAGACGTGGGTGGCCGTGACTGGGTAAAGTCTCCAATATCCTGAGTAGGATCCCTCTTTTTTCGTGATAGTCTTGACCAGGACTATTTTTAAGCCAATGTATCGGATACATTGTATCCAATTAGTTAAGTTTACGCGTCTCTGATGTGACAGACTCATTCTCAGTGACGCCAGAGATATAGATCTGAGGTGAGAACAAAACAAATGAATGTATTATTTTATGGGACAGATAATACTTAGTCGTGTTCGGAGTAAAACGTGTGTCGACAGTCGACACACGTATCCACTAACATACGGTACAGTATTTCTATCATTAGACGAAGTATAACATCAAGGCCAGGTCAAAGGTCAAGTAAGGTCACAGCTGAAGATCAAATAGTGTAATGATCAATCGTTTATACTATATATATATATATATATATAT
>NW_024755976.1:0-12122 GCF_018991925.1 Homarus americanus
TAGGTTAGGTCGGCAGGTTTTAGTGTAGGAGCTAAGTAATCCCGTAAAAATTTCATGTTAATTTTTGACACCATACATTATAATAATCCTTATAAACTATATTAAGGAACTGTGGTGTCATTTTTTCTGAACGGTTTATTATAAGTTTTATGCCTTTAAAGAAGTTTTATTAAAGAGCGGCGTAATGAACCACAGATGTATTACCATTAAGTCCTAATTAACTTAAAACATAACTAATAACCTATGAACATGTAGTATTATATGATTATAATTTAACATAATATATCATGAATGCTGTTATAATATCATAAGTGTGTTACAAACATGGCTGCTCATATATGCCATCCTGTCTCTGGCAAAGAAGAGATTGCAGTAAGTAAAATTATTTGCTAAAGACAAATACTGGAAATTAAACATATACATATTACCATTATCTGAAAAGCTTAGAACCACCGTTTTATATTTATTAAAGTTTGTAGTGTTATACATCATGTGTAAACAAGTCACAAGTTATTATTTACGACATTGCTTCAGTCCTCGTCATCAGAGTCTTCTGTGTACAACAGATTCCTTCACCTTGTTTAGGCATTTCTCATCATCTGCTTGACAGTTACACATCTCGGTGCATGTCATGCTATTCTTTCTGATTCTTTCTGTATGAACATGACAATGATCCACATTTCCCGACGCCACATCCACATTTAACAAGTTCTGTGATTGCTTCTGGAGCTGTGGGTTATCGATATTACTAGTATGAAACAGTCATTGTCAATCTTCCAGCCATGCTCTAATTGTGAAAGCATTTCACTGTCTGCATCACAAGACTACAGAAGAGCTTGATACCTTCCTCTCAATATATGATACTTTAGAGTTGCTGCAGTCGCTGGTAGTTCTCCAGCTTCTGCCTGCGTTTTCTTGAAGAGATGCCATCTAAGTTATGACAGTTTAGTGAAAGTCATTCGTGGACAGTAGAGCTTAAATACAAATTCCTTTAGACCAATAAACATGTCTGCTGGAGGGCATTTGGTCTACTCAGCATCTTGAATGCATCTTAGGACTTTGTGTTAGATTCCCATCAAAGTGCCCAACATGCTTTCTTTCCTTTTACAACAAATTTCTTCCAATGCAGTCAGATCCTGTAGATGTACAGTCTCAGGTGCCTTCTGCCCAATGTGCTCACCAGTCTTGTCATACTTGTATTTTTCCAAGTTAGGCTGCTTTTAATATGCCAAACACATCAGTGTCTGGTGATAAAATAGTACAATCTTTCCGTGAGATATACTGTATGTCCTGCTTAAGTTCTTGCATAACTTTGTAGATAGCAATTGATGGTTGAAGTCTTATTTGCCAGTTTTCCACTTACAGAAGATTAACCTTGACATCTTTTCCCAGATGCTCAATGGACCAACAATACGTTTCTTGACAAAATTTTCATAATTTTGTCTTCCAACTTCATATGCACATAGATTGTCATATTTGGCATTTTCTGGCATTACAGCTCCAGTTACCAAGTTTGAAAGAGCATCATTCTCCTGGGATTACAGTCACCAATAACATTGTGTAGCTTCTGTACATCAGCATATTGACGGCTGACAATAGCTGTAGAGAGCTCATGATGTTCTGTTCTTTTGTAATCTTTATGAGTTTGATATTTTATGTAATGAACTTAATTTGAAAACCCAAATGGTAGTATATGATCTTTTATCATCTTAGACACTCTGTGCGTCATGCCTCTCAAGTGATTTTTTTCCTCTCTTACTTCTCTGGACAAATACGACCTTTATCCCATCAGAAAAAATATCACCATATATTTTCTTAATCTACAGGTGCCAAGGTTTAAAATGACGGATGGTGTTAAAAATTAACCCGAAATTTTTACGTGACCACATATTGTCTTGTTGAGTTTCTGAGAGAACTTCACGGCTAAATAGCGCCTCTGTATTGATAGCCGGTACATGTCGTAATATCCACCGCTCATAGTTAAATCTTTATGTCCGTTTATTTTGTCCTAATTTAAGTATCAAAGAGTGTTTTTATTTTTAAGTATCTTAAGTATCTTTTTTCCTCACTCTTAAGTATCTAAGTATGATGTTTTTTTCATTTTTAAGTAACTAACCATATTTTTGTTTTCATTATAAAATGTGATTGATATAGACAACAGAAGTAAATATCAGCTGGAGGTCGTAAACGAAGCTGATGTGAAGTATTTTGACTCACTGTTCCTACGAACTAATTGCTTCTCTTGGCCTATACCGAAGGAAGAAACCGTCAACTAACCATCCGATCCAAATGTACTTTAGGCGGATAGGTGGGGTTGAAGTGTCATTCATACCAAGAATGACTTTGTGCACGTGCTGCAGAATAGGGGTTGTTGGGTTGGACAATAGATTGCCATGTATATTCTGTCGATTTTATAGGTACTCATGCCTTTCTTTATTACTTATCATGAGTATCTGTGCCTATTAATACACCAATTTTGTGATAGTGGAAGAGGAATGGATAGTAACGAGATAATATTCTTCTTACATATACCTTAGCTTGATTACAGGTAACACCAGGTAGAAGTTATGTGACTCTTAAGAGTTTTCCTCGACTTGGCTGATTCAACTGTAAGACTTGCTGTATTTATCCTTATTAAAATCCTCCACCTGTAAGACCCTCCACTTGTAAGACTCTCCACCTGTAAGACCCTCCACTTGTAAGACTCTCCACTTGTAAAACCCTTTATGGATTTGAAATACCTTCTCGCCTTGACTCCACTAGTACTGTACACACCCTCTCTAGCCTTAGTTTACAGTAATGTTGAAGTATATAATGAAGACTCACAGCTCATGGGTTAGAAAAACAAAAGATGCTTGTTTTATTTATTTATTTATTTATTTATTTATAGCTTATTTTAGAATCCCCGAAAGTTAGAACAAAATGGCTGACGGGACTCACAAGCGGGCGATGTTTACAGTATGGACCAAGAATAAAAAATAAATGAAAATAAAATAAATAAATCGTAAATTGGTGCATTGTTTCTCCAGGGGTAATTATAGAAGTACAAATGTTCTCCAGCAGTGGGTAACGATCATAGCCACGTATAGAGCTTCTAACGCAGGTAGATTGATATAGATGCATTACCTGGAGTTAGTGGGTTACAGGGGCCTCCTACACGATAATATTAAAGGTGTTTTTTCCTTCCGTTTGTGGCACTTGAGGTGTTTAGGTTAGGTTTAATTAAAATGGTTTAGTTATAATACGATAAGTTAAGTTGAATTTAGAACTTTTGATTTGCATATATCGTGTTTTAGAAGGATTTGTTAGCTAATAAGTTTAATTTGGATAAGTTTAGTTTAATTTAGATCATTTGATTTTACAAGGTCGTATTATAATGACTGGGAACCATATAGAAACTGTTAGAGAAGTAAATATTTCTACGGCAGTGAATGAGTAAGTCAATAAGTGGTGTATAGAGCTGCTGACGCAACTTAAACGGTATATACTGTACATTATATGTTATCAGAGCTTTCCTGTTGTACGTAACCGCCTCCGTCAAAGTGTCTTACTGGCTCATGTGAAGATTAGCCTCTAGTTTATTTTACCTCAAGATTAACTACACTGGCACTGCCTGACCTGACCTGATCTGACCTACCCTACCCTACCCTACCCTACCCTACCCTACCCTACCCTAACCTAACCTAACCTAACTTAACTTCCCAAGTAGCGTTAGGTTAATCATTAGAGTTTAAAGAAGCTGGGAGGTTAATCTTCAGGTAATCTATCTTAATTAACACCTCATTGTGGTGAGGCCTTCCTTAACTTACTTCCTAGAGCAGGAGGAGGAGTGGGACTTGCTAACGTCTAGATCATCGCCACCAAGTGCAGATATTGAATACCTTTTGTTTACCTTCTCGTGGCTTGCTAAACATCTAACAACCATAAGATTCGAGTTCGCCTCAACATGTTTAACACAGTAATTGATTATTGTATTCTAATAAAATTTACGGTGTATCTTGTGAACCAGATTTATTGTTTGACCTTAGTGAATGAGAAACTGGTTGAGGTGTATTGTGGTAAACATCCTTAAGAGCAGCTCTGTGTGTTCTTACGACCTCAAAGTAACACAAAAGGTAGCCAATATCTACCCTTGATCAGTCACTTTATGTAGATGTCAATTGTGTCATTTTTCTAGACTTAGTGCCCCCTGGAGGAGAAAGTAAATACAATGTTGATATATTTTGGTCACAACACACACTAGTAGATTATTTTTCCTTTTTAACTAAATAATTAACACTATGAAGCTAACTAATTATATAACTCAAAGATGGTAACCAATATGGCGTCGATATTGTTCACATACTCTATGATAAATAGATGTATTGTCTGTTTAATTTTAGGGAAGAATTTAATTTATAAACTTTTGAGAATCTGGATACAGGAGTTTTGTCTTTGTGTGTGTGTGTGTGGTGATGATGACGCATACTTTCCTCTGCAGTGAAAAGAATATCTTGACATTGCAAAGTTTAACTGTAAGCCGAAGGAACGTTTGTAATGTGACTTGTTATGTGAAATTGTAACTTGAAATTCTTTGTGAAAAAATATTTCCCTATAAAGTTTGGCAATAAATGAAGTATTACATCAAGGTGTAACTTGTAGTTCCTTGTGGAGTAATTACCTATGTGGACGATACAGCTACTCCAGGGTGTAAGACCTAGAGTAGAAAGTCTTTAGACCTTACGTGAGGTTGAAAGACTCTTATAGTGGAACGTCTTAGGTATTGAAACTTTAATTACAGTAAATAAAATATAATCTACCTAAACATTCCTTCACCTGGCGACAACTAATGATACAGGTGGTGTAATAGCTCTTTAAAATTCCTCCGTTTGATATAATAATGACCACACATGAACTTATAATGTGCAATATCTTGATAACACATTAGCTGCAACATTACACATAGTCCAGTGTATGTGTAGTGAGGGACATCTACCTAAATGAGTTACAGAATGTGGAGTTGAGGCAAAAAAAAGTTGGGACATGTTTGAGATCATCAGTTGAGCCAAACGTTTATACTCAATATTGTTTTAATGGTATTTTAGAGCGACCGAAAAATGTAAACAAAATGGCCGGCTAGGTGACACATACCTTACAAGAAATAAACATGAGAACGAACACACACACACACACACACACACACACACCAGTTTTACCCACATTATCACCAGACTATCGGCATACCTGGTCGGTGGACACCTGCCTCCTCCTCCTCCTCCTCACCTTGCTAATATGCTAATATGCTAATATGCTCTGGTATGTTCCAGTCTATTTAAGATATGCTCCCATCTATCTTAAAGAGCTTATGCTAGGTTGGTCTGATATGCTCCTCAAAGACTATGCTGATATACTCTTGTCATCTGATATGCCATTATGTTCATATCACTCTAAAGGATATACTAATATGTTCTGATATGTTGGTATGGTTCTGTCTCTCAGAGGGTGTGCTGATGTACTATAAGAGCATATGGGGTATGCTGATATACTTGGTTATGTAGCTAGGCTCATATCTCTCTTACAGGGTATGCTAATATACCCTGATATGCTTGCATCTATCTCTGAGCGTATACTGGTTGACTGTAATGACATAAGAGATATGCTGGTATGCTTCTAAGGGAATATGTTAACATACTCTAATAATAATTTGAAATGAGGTTAGCTATACCTTAGATTCAGGGGATATACTGATATGATTTGAATTAACCTAGAAGTATACTGATATGTTCTCAAGGCATTCAGGGGATCTGTTAGTATGCTTCGACATACTTTCGGAACAAGGTAAACTGGACCTTCAGAAGATAGGGTGATATGCTGACATATTCTGATGGATCTAAGAGAGAGTGGAAGACTATGAGAGCTAGTTAATATACTCAGGTATGTTGATATCCCTTCATGGCACTTGGGATATATGGTAATATACTCCGATGTGTCTCTTTGGATATACTGATATGCCACTAATGGGTCCCCAGAAAGCAGGAGACAAGTTGATCTGCTTCGAGGACACTAATCTGTATAATGATTTTTTCCCTGACTGTTAAGAAGTATACTGGTATATTTCAAATGTTGCTTAGTATTATAGTATACTTTGGGCTGTTCTGAACATATTTCACAGCTGATTTTCAGAAATATATGCTGCTGTCACTGGCTTGTTTATTCCGGAGACATTGATTATACTTTGAGTATGTTGATATGCTTTGTTACCAGTCAAGGAATATGCTGATATGTTCTGACACTTCTCAGTGATTACCCTGATATACTTAGATACCTGACAGTATTTATTGGAGTATAGTGTCCTATACTCTGATGTCATTCTAGTGATATGCTGATGAGCTGACATACCGCTTTATGTAACTGTGATATATTGAATCATATACATCCATTCCTCACGCTTAATATATATGATATTCTAAACAATGCTGATATTATTTATGTTATACCCTGATTATATACTAACATACTACAGTGTCATTTATAGTGTATGATATTAAACATTCGGGGGTATACTTTGAGGTTATTTAGAGAATATGATGGCAAACGGTGATATACTCTGATGCCATATTTGGTATACACAGATATATTGATATAATTTATATAATATACCGATAGATATAACTAAATATCTGTGAAGTAAATCCTGTACTTTTTGATATACCATTCAGGGTGAAGGTATGCTAATATACCACGATAGCACCCGTCTCTCAGCGCTAATATACCCTGATGGCACACTTAACATCCTGGCGCCGGTCGTGGGGTATACTGATATGCTAAAGTCTTCTTCATCTTCTAATATCTCGACTTCAGCTTCGTAAACTGTGATTACTTAAACGTATTTAACGCTCGTTTACGTAACTTTTTTGTAGAATAAATGAATGTATATCCGGGGTTCTTCTGTTTCTTTGTCCATCTGATGTTTGCGTCCATGTTGAGGAGAACCACTTAGCAGGGCTCGCATTTTCCCATAATGTGTTACCTCAAGTTCCATAATTTGCACTTAGTGAAGCCACGATATCCCGCGTTATGTTGCCCGTCTTACTTCCTTCTGGGTTATGTGTCTTAAGTTGGTGAAAAAATTAAATTAAGGCTGAATTATTGTTAAATGTTAAGGTATTATAGTACTTGTCTGTCGTGTTGTTAATATAACATAGTTTCACCAGCAGTATGTACTCAAGAGCTTATTAACATCGTTGACGAGTCAGAGCCGCAACACTGAACCAATCTATATGAACATTAACACAAAAAATAAATTGTTACATTACATCGACTATCAAGACATAACTTACAATACAAATTAATAAATAATTGTACCAGGCAGATAAAAATATTAGTTACAAAAAATTATGAAAATAGTCTTAATGTTCACGCCAGAACTTACCCCATAACAAAAGCCATACAACATTTTCCCAGTTAAGACTTCGTTAAATACAATCTCAAACTCCTTCTCAGAAACTGTGTGTTGGTGGTGTGCCACGTGTGGTGTGTGTGTGTGTGTGTGTGTGTGTGTGTGTGACAGCACCTTTGATTTATACAAATATTCACCCAAATGAATAACACCAAGTAATTCACCATGTTATTCACGACTCTTAGATCACTTGGCTTGCGTCTCTCAAAAGGTCGAGCCAGGGTCAGCTGATTCAGTAAACACCGCTCACATTAATAGGGACCTGCCACACTTTGCCATAAACAGATAAATTGTACCGGGAATTTTCCCCCACACACTCATCATTGTCACTTTATGTAACTTGCTGACAAAACCCATGACCCTTCAGGCCTTTTACGCCCTTAATGCATGAGTCATAAAGGCAAGCATGAACTCCGCATGCTTCCCAGTTGGGCACTGTAAACGCTTCTGCGCTTCACCTTGCACAGGATGTAAGGGGGTGCCCAATAAACTAGCCCCCTCGTGGGCAATCTGTAATCACTACCACTGTCTCGCGGCCCAGAGTAGTAGTTGGACATATAAGAACATAAGAACATAAGAATGCAGGAAACTGCAGCGGGCCTATTGGCCCATACTGGGCAGTCCCGTTTACACCCAACCCCTATTGCTCATATGAGCATCCAACCTATGTTTGAAGCAATTCAGCGTATTCGAGTTAATGATGATATTTGGTAACTTGTTCCATTCATCCACTACTCTGTTTCCAAACCAGTGTTTACCTATTTCACGCCTAAATCTAAATTTGTCTAATTTAAAACCATTGTTACGAGTTCGCTCCTGGTTGGATAATTTGAGTACCTTTGTAATGTCCCCTTTGTTTAGCCCTGTCTTCCACTTATACACCTCTATCAGGTCGCCCCTCGCTCTACGTCTCTCGAGGGAGTGCAAATTAAGATGCTTTAACCTGTCTCTATACTCAAGGTTCCTAATGCCCGGGATTAGTCTTGTCATTCTCCTCTGAATTCTTTCCAAGGATTCTATATCCATTCTGTAATACGGTGACCGGAACTGAACTGCGTAATCCAGGTGTGGTCTCACAAGAGCAAGATACAGTTTTAGGATGACCTCGCTAGTCTTGTAACTAACACTCCTTTGTATGAACCCAAGTACTTTATTAGCCTTTATTCTGAGCAAAAACACATTGTTTTACTTGGCTTAAGGTTCCTACTTATCATTACTCCTAAATCTCTCTACTTGATCGGATTTCTCTATGGCATGGTTGTTCATCTAATTATCTGGTTTCCTAATTTTACATCTCTATACTTTAGTACTTTACATATGTCGACATTGAATTTCTGTCTCTGCCATTTTTCCAGACCATTGAAAATTTGTTTAGATCTTCCTGTAGTTTGCGAGTCCTGGTCAGATTTGATATACGTCCTATTTTAGTGTCATCAGCAAATTTACTTATGTTGCTGTCTATGCCGATATCTATGTCGTTTATGTATATAATAAACAATAATGGTCCAGAATACTGAGCAGAGACTCCACTTGTGACGTTGCTCAATGGGACTTAGTGCCGTTAATGTGCTCACTAGCTGTTTCCTGTCCTGTAACCACGCCTAATCCCATTTAAGATGTCACCTTTGATGCCATGTGCTTCTACCTTTCTAATTAGTCTTTCGTGGGGGACTCTGTCGAAGGCTTTGCTAAAGTCGAGATATACCACATCATAATTGTGCCCTTCGTCCACCTATTCGAAACTGATGAAAAGAATGTTAATAAATTAGTTAGACATGAACACCCGCCTGTGAAGCCATGTTGGGAATCATTGATCAACTTGTGCTTCTCCAGGTGGTTTCGAATAGAGTTTGAAATGATTGATTCTAGTAATTTGCCTACTATTGATGTTAGGCTGATTGGGCGGTAGTTAGAGGATATTGATCTGTCACCTTCAACCCGAAAATCGATTATTACATTCGCTATCCTCCAGGATTCTGGTACTACACCTGTTTTAAGGACATGTTAAACAACTTTGCTAAGGGCATACTAAGCTCTTCCTTACATTCCTTTAATACTCTGGCAAATATCTCATCGGGACCAGGTGACTTATTAGGCTTTAGTTTGTCTATTTGCTTACTAACATCGTTACTAGTCACTACTATCTCACTTAATTTGTTTTCTTCACTATCTCTGAATAGAGTCGGTGCCTCGGGTATCATGTTTAGATTTTCGGTGGTGAAAACTGTTGAAAATATTTATTCAAATTATTGCTCATTTCTCCGTCGTTATCAGTGAGCTCGCCGGAGTCTGACCGTATTGGTCCAATCTTTTCTCGTGTTTTAGTTTGATACATTTGGTAGAATCCTTTGGGGTTTGTCTTCGCCTCCCTTGCTATCCTTACCTCATTATTCCTCTTTGCTTTCCTTATCTCGGTTTTAACTCTACTCGCCAATACCCTATAATAGTTCCGGAGGTGAATTTCGCCACGATTTATCCTTCTACCTATAGCCTTCCTTTGGCCAATGATGTTCTTTAAATAATTATTTATCCATTTAGGGTCATTGTTGTCTGATCTGAGTTTTTTGTATGGTATGTTCTGCCTTTGTGCATTAAGTAACTCACTATTTAAATTATCGTGGAACTCGGCAATCTCAGATCTCGTTATCAGGTCGGTGTCATCTGTCAGGTTCACGGCCAAGCGCGACACCCCCTCTCTCAGCTGCCTCTTTAAACTGTCAAAGTTTGCCCTTCTGAAATCTGGTACTTTAGTGGAATTTTCCTTACGTCTGCCCTGAAAATCTAACTGGAATCGAATTTCTTTGTGATAGCTGTTTGCAAGTTCGTTCCCTACCTCGACATTGCTAATGAGGTTTTCTCTGTTAAGTCAGAACTAAATCAATATATTATTACCCGTGTGGGTTCGGTTATATGTTGACTTAGGAAGCAGTCCTGGATCGTCTCGAGAAAATCCTCTGATTCTGAGTTACCCGTAAGGACAGTCCAATCTATTTGGCCAAGGTTAAAGTCGCCTACTATACAGACTTTGTTGTGTATGGAAGCCCTGCGCATTTCATCCCAGATAAGTCGCTCATTGACGCTATCAAGATTGGGGGGTCTATATATTACCCCTGTGATTAATTTTTCCCGACCGTCGCTTAATTCTATCCAAATTGTTTCTGTATTCCTCTCAGTTTTTATTTCCTTATTTATTTCACACTTCAGATTATCCCTAACATAGATTGCTACTCCGCCTCCTTTCCTGGTCTGCCTATCGGTATAGAACAGTTTGTAACCCGCAATTTGGTATTCGACTGGTAATTCACGTGTGTCTAGGTTGATCCATGTTTCAGTGAATGCAATTATATCGATTTCTTCGGTACATACCAAGGCCTTAATATCATCCATTTTGTTTCTCATACTTCTACTGTTCACGTAGTATACTTTTAAGTTAGTCGTGTTCTGAGTCCTTCCCTTACCGCGTTTAGTTTTAAACTCCCTGTCTAATTTAGTTTTGTCATCATTCCTAACACTATTTCCCTGTAATCTTTCGCCTTGTTTACCCGCTCCCACTGCAGTCTCCTCCACCCCCGTGCTCCTATGTTCTCTTAGCAGTTTAAAGACTTCGATATCTTTTGAATTGCCCCCTCTAGAGCCCCAGCCAGGGTTGCTACTCCATCCCTAGACAGGTGCACCCCATCCCTAGCATAAAGGTCCCTTCTGCCATAGAAGTTGTCCCAGTTGTCAATGAATGGGACTGATATTGACTTGCAATATCTGTCAAGACGGTCGTTAACACCAACTGCCATTGACAACCATTCACTGCCAACTCTCCTTCTAGGCAGGACACCGCATATGATAGGGATCCCTCCCTTAGTCCTAATACGATCTATGGCTGCCTTGAACTTATCAAGAAGTTCCTCGCTCCTACACCGCCCAATATCATTGCCTCCTGCACTGAGGCAGATAATGGGTTTATTCCCATTACCAGACAAGATATTGTCCATCCTGTCAACTATATCCCCCACCCCAGCCCCTGGCAAACACACCCTCATCCTATTTTTGTTTTTACCACAAAAGGCCCTGTCCATGTACCTTACCTGTGAGTCACCAACAATTAAAGTTTTTATACCTTCCTTGTCATCCCTGCCCCTGACTGTACTAACGTCCAATTCGTCTATCAAGGGACTGAACGGGTTGGTACACTTAGCTGTTGTTGTCGTTGTTGTCATATCCTTTGAGTGCTTCTTGACCACCAGCTTGGTCCTCCCACTACTCACGACTTTCCACTCGTTTGATTTTTCGTCAGACACTGGCTTTACTCGTCCAGCCTCTCCTTTTAACTTCGCCAGCTCTTTCCTTAATTTCAGGTTCTCCAACGTGGCCCTCTCAATTTCTAACTTGGCCCTCGCCAATTCTTCAGTGGACCACTCCAGTTTGGTCAACAAACTCTCATACCCAAGACCGCACATATCACTGGCCATATCTGATAATTATCCCTCTGGAGCTAACCCTGCCGTGACCTTTCCCCTAGTGAGGTCAGAACACAACTCACTAGACAGGGAAATTCACACTTAACACAAGTGTTATCTCAAGGTCATATTCACAACACTTCCCTGGACAGAATTCATAATTTATTTTCTCATATTACATCTGTGTGTATAACTGCTACTAGATAAACAGAAAATGCCAAGAAGTGTTTACA
>NW_024755977.1:0-21118 GCF_018991925.1 Homarus americanus
ATCCACGCCCTACACCCACAAACAAACCTACTATCCACGCCCCACACCCACAAACAAACCTACTATCCACGCCCCACGCCCACAAACAAACCTACTATCCACGCCCCACACCCACAAACAAACCTACTATCCACGCCCTACGCCCACAAACAAACCTACTATCCATGCCCTACACCCACAAACAAACCTACTATCCACGCCCTACACCCACAAACAAACCTACTATCCACGCCCTACACCCACAAACAAACCTACTATCCATGCCCCACACCCACAAACAAACCTACTATCCACGCCCTACACCACAAACAAACCTACTATCCACGCCCTACACCCAAAAACAAACCTACTATCCACGCCCTACACCCACAAACAAACCTACTATCCACGCCCTACACCCACAAACAAACCTACTATCCACGTTCTACACCCAATAAACAAACCTACTATCCACGCCCCACACCCACAAACAAACCTACTATCCACGCCCACACCCACAAACAAACTTACTATCCACGCCCCAATAACCCACAAACAAACGCACTATCCTTTCCCTACACCCACAAAACAAACCTACTATCCACGCCCTACACCCAATAAACAAACCCAGTACTATCCACCTCACACCCACAACAAACCCACTATCCACTCCCTACACCCACAAACAAACCTACTATCCACGCCCCACACCCACAAACAAACCTACTATCCACGCCCCACACCCACAAACATACCTACTATCCACGCCCTACACCCACAAACAAACCTACTATCCACGCCCCACACCCACAAACAAACCTACTATCCACGCCCCACACCCACAAACAAACCTACTATCCACGCCCCACACCCACAAACAAACCTACTATCCACGCCCTACACCCACAAACAAACCTACTATCCATGCCCTACACCCACAAACAAACCTACTATCCACGCTCTACACCCACAAACACACACTACCCACCACCTACACCCACAATAGAGTAAAGGAGGAATACAGAGTGTACTTACTCAGGGTAGCCATACCACTCTGGGTGGTTGATCCTTAGTGCAGCAGGAAAGAGAAAAATTATAAGTGGGTCATTCTATTCCTCGTGTGATGGATGGAAGGATGGATGGATGGATGGATGGATGGATGGATGGATGGGAGACTGAATTGGCGGATAGATGGGTAGATGGGTGACTGAATGGGATGAGAGATGGGTAGGTGGGTGAATCGGTGGATGGATAAACAGCTAACTGGATGAATGGACATATGGACTTGGATGGCATATTTGGATGTAAAGCCCTACGATATGAAGAACATTTTGGACGTATAAACCCATGACAATTAACACCATTTTGGACTTACATCACAGGAAACAGGTAAAACATTTCTGTGATCGTCCTTCAATAATTCCATACGCCAACCTTACCTGCATTTATCTCAATTACAGTATAAAATTTTAGTGTTAATTTCAGCATCGGAATCAATCAATCAATCTCTCTCTCTCTCTCTCTCTCTCAAGATGGAAAATTTCATGACGTAAAATCCGATGAAAACTCGACCCTGTTTATACGTGTTGCTTCGAGGTTTTGTTTTCACGTTAACCTCATGTTTCGTTTCGATAAATGACACATATCACAGGAGGTGAATTACAAACTGAACTTTGACCTGACACCAACGACCGACCGACGGAAGATGGGGCTTCGGGTTTAGTCGTATCCCATTTGAGAGTTTTATGAATGTGAAGCCCCGAATTAGTCAACAAACCCTACAGCTCAATTTGGATTCGAACTTGTGCATCTTGTTCTTGAATCAGAACCTAATCTCACACATATATAGGGGTTAGGTTAGGTTAGGTTGGGTTAGGTTGGGTATTTTAAAGCAGCCTCAACTTGGAGAAAATACAAGTATGATAACAGGAACTGGTGAGCGACGACACATTGGGCAGAGAGCCTTACAGGTTTCCATGCCTTCACAGGATCTGACTGCATTGGAAAATTTGTTGGCAAAGGAAAGAAAGCATGTTGGAGCACTTTGATGAAATCTAACACAAAAGTCCTAGATGCATTCAAGATGCTGAGTAGACCAAATGCCCTCCAGCAGACATGTACAGTATATTGGTCTAGAGGAATTTGTATTTAAGCTCTACTGTCCACGAATGACTTTCACTAAACTGTCAAAACTTAGATGGCATCTCTTCAAGATAACGCAGGCAGAAGCTGGAGAACTACCAGCGACTGCAGCAACTCTAAAGTATCATATATTGAGAGGAAGGTATCAAGCTCTTCTGTGGTCTTGTGATGCAGACAGTGAAATGCTTTCACAATTAGAGCATGGCTGGAAGATTGACAATGACTGTTTCATACTAGTAATATCAGACCAACCACCAGCTCCAGAAGCAATCACAGAACTTGTTAAATGTGGATGTGGCGTCAGGAAATGTGGATCATTGTCATGTTCATACAGAAAGAATCAGAAAGAATAGCATGACATGCACCGAGATGTGTAACTGTCAAGCAGATGATGAGAAATGCCTAAACAAGGTGAAGGAATCTGTTGTACACAGAAGACTCTGATGACGAGGACTGAAGCAATGTCGTAAATAATAACTTGTGACTTGTATACACATGATGTATAACACTACAAACTTTTAATAAATATAAAACGGTGGTTCTAAGCTTTTCAGATAATGGTAATAAGTATATGTTTAATTTCCAGTATTTGTCTTTAGCAATTAATTTTACTTACTGCAATCTCTTCTTTGCCAGAGACAGGATGGCATATATGAGCAGCCATGTTTGTAACACACTTAAGATATTATAACAGCATTCATAATATATTACGTTAAATTGTAATGATATAATACTACATGTTCATAGGTTATTAGTCATGTTTTAAGTTACTTAGGAGTTAATGGTAATACGTCTGTGGTTCATTACGCCGCTCTTTGATAAAACTTCTTTAATGGCATAAAACTTATAATAAACCGTTCAGAAAAAATGACACCACAGTTCCTTAACACAGTTTATAAGGATTATTACGATGTATGGTGTCAAAAATTAACATGAAATTTTTACGGGATTACTTAAGCTCCTACACTAAAACCTGCCGACCTAACCTAACCTTTTTTACCCACCTCCACCTACTTACCTAACCTGACATAATCTAACCAAACCTGACATAATCTAACCTAACCTGACATTATCTAACCTAACCTGATATAATCTAACCTAACCTGACATAATCTAACCTAACCTGACGTAATCTAACCTAACCTGACGTAATCTAACCTAACCTGACATAATCTAACCTAACCTGACATAATCTAACCTAACCTGACATAATCTAACCTAACCTGACATAATCTAACCTAACCTGACATAATCTAACCTAACCTGACATAATCTAACCTAACCTGACGTAATCTAATCTAACCTGACATAATCGAACCTAACCTGACATAATCGAACCTAACCTCCCCGTCTGACATAAGCTAACCTAATCAAACCTAACTTTCCCACCTACCGACCGTAACCTATCTACTTATTACCTACCTAACCTAACTTAACTTAATCCAACCTGACGTAATCTAACCTAACCTATTGAAACTTAACTTAACCACCTACCTCATCTAACACCACTTTGTAATCTCTTTGCACTACCGCTCACAGGATGAGTATGGGGGGCACAATAAACTAGCCTCTAACTGGCAAAATTAACAAAACTAACCTAACCTAACCCAACCTGACTTTACCTAACCTGATCTGATCTATCCAACTTAAACATCTTAGAATATATAATAAAGCCGCTAGGTTAATTTAGGCTAAATATGGTTGATTCATATTTCGTTTTGACAGAAATTCCCGGCAAAATAACGTATCTATATTGAGAACCACCGCCATGTTGGTTCCACGTTAACAAGACACGGATACACTACAGAATAACCCGCTTTTGTTTAACCTCAATTACTACAGTTTACTTTATAATCTTACCTCACAATCTTCACTACATCTCACTTCACAATCTTCACTACATCTCACTCCACAATCTTCACTACATCTCACTTCACAATCTTCACTACATCTCACTTCACAATCTTCACTACATCTCACTTCACAATCTTCACTACATCTCACTTCACAATCTTCACTACATCTCACTTCATCTTCACTTCTCACTTCACAATCTTCACTACATCTCACTTCACAATCTTCACTACATCTCACTTCACAATCTTCACTACATCTCACTTCACAATCTTCACTACATCTCACTTCATAATCTTCACTACATCTCACTTCACAATCTTCACTACATCTTCACTTCACACATCTTCACCACATCTCACTTCACAATCTTCACTACATCTCACTTCACAATCTTCACTACATCTCACTTCACTTCACAATCTTCACTACATCTCACTTCACAATCTTCACTACATCTCACTTCACAATCTTCACTACATCTCACTTCACAATCTTCACTACATCTCACTTCACAATCTTCACTACACCTCACTTCACAATCTTCACTACATCTCACTTCACAATCTTCACTACATCTCACTTCACAATCTTTACCACATCTCACTTCACAATCTTCACTACATCTCACTTCACAATCTTCACTACATCTCACTTCACAATCTTCACTACATCTCACTTCACAATCTTCACGACATCTCACTTCATAATCTTCACTACATCTCACTTCACAATCTTCACTACATCTCACTTCACAATCTTCACTACATCTCACTTCACAATCTTCACTACATCTCACTTCACAATCTTCACTACATCCCACTTCACAATCTTCACTACATCTCACTTCACAATCTTCACTACATCTCACTTCACAATCTTCACTACATCTCACTTCACAATCTTCACCACATCTCACTTCACAATCTTCACTACATCTCACTTCACAATCTTCACCACATCTCTCTTCACATTCTTCACTACATCTCACTTCACAATCTTCACTACATCTCACTTCACAATCTTCACTACATCTCACTTCACAATCTTCACTACATCTCACTTCACAATCTTCACTACATCTCACTTCACAATCTTCACTACATCTCACTTCACAATCTTCACTACATCTCACTTCACAATCTTCACTACATGTCACTTTACAATCTTCACTGCATCTCACTTCACAATCTTCACTACATCTCACTTCACAATCTTCACTATATCTCACTTAACAATCTTCACCACATCTCACTTCACAATCTTCACTACATCTCACTTCACAATCTTCACTACACCTCACTTCACAATCTTCACTACATCTCACTTCACAATCTTCACTAACACCATCCGTCATCACTACATATAACAACATCCATCATCACTACTTATAATACCATCCATCATCATCACTACATATAACACTATCCATCATCACTACATATAACACGATCCATCATCACTACATATAACACCATCCACCATCACTACATATAGAACCATCCATCACGACATATAACACCATCCAACATCACTACATATATCACCAACCATCATCACTACATATAATATCATCCATCATCACTACATATAACTCCATCCATCATCACTACATATGACACCATCCAGCATCACTACATATAACACCACCCATCATCACTACATATAACATCATGCATCATCACTACATATAACACCATCCATCAACACTACATATAAAACCAACCTATCATCACTACATATAATATCATCCATCATCACTACATATAACACCATCCAACATCACTACATATAACACCACCCATCATCACTACATATTACATCATCCATCACTACATATAACTCTATCCATCATCACTACATATATCACCATCCAGCATCATTACATATAACACCAACCATCATCACTACATATAACATCATGCATCATCACTACATATAACACCATCCATCATCACTACATATAAAACCATCCTATCATCACTACATATAACATCATCCATCATCACTACATATAACACCATCCATCACTACATATAGAACAATCCTATCATCACTACATATAATATCATCCATCATCACTACATATAACACCATCCAACATCACTACATATAACACCACCCATCATCACTACATATAACATCATGCATCATCACTACATATAACACCATCCATCATCACTACATATAAAACCATCCTATCATCACTACATATAACATCATCCATCATCACTACATATAACATCATCCATCATCACTACATATAACACCATCCATCACTACATATAGAACAATCCTGTCATCACTACATATAATATCATCCATCATCACTACATATAACACCATCCAGCATCACTACATATATCATCATGCATCATTACTATATATAACACCATCCATCATCACTACGTATATTACCCTCCTATCATCACTACATATAACACCATCCATCATTACTACATATAACGCCATCCCTCATCACTACATATAACACCATCCATCATCACTACATATTATAACACCAACCATCATCTCTACAAACACCAGTGATAAACATAGCTTCATTTTGTTGTCAATTTCTTTAAATTCCAACCTTATTAAACCGTAATTCTTTCTGTATGGTCAAATTTTGATTTGACCTCAGTGAGAGAGTTGTTAGTGTCAGTACATCACAATGGTGTTCCGACGCACTGTATCGAAGGTGTCTGAGGTGGAGGTGAAGGCTTGCAAGGATTTCGTTGTAGACTTCGACACCAGCTTTGTGGTGGTTGCAACAAACATCTACCCTGGTGTTGCCCCTAAGCAGATTCGACCATTGTTTGAGGAATGTGGACAGATCGACCTATTTGTGATGCCCGCAAAAGACAACAAAAATGAACACTATGGCTTCGCATACATCCGATACTTTGATGAAGCCTCCTGTGATAAGGCTGTTGGACGATTGGATGGTGACAGCATTGGCCGCAGCCGAAAATCAACTAACAAGCTGGAAGTTAACTACTACAGTGCCCATGGTACCTTGAACAACCTTGACCGCCAAGCTGCTGAGTTCATTGTTCTGTCCAATGTTGCCGACCAACAACCCGCCTCTATCCTTAAGAAGACCAACGTACGCACTACCGTTGCCAAGTCAGTTACCTTCAATTATGACAATTTGGGCGACATCAGGGAGCGCGAAACTTCCACAGCTACTTACACTCTGTCTGTACCTCCCAACCAATGAATCTAACTCAACTGCTGCCATCGAATAAGAAAATGTCACCAATAGTTGTACCTCTGGGAACCTGGAGGGAGGCACCAACCCCTGATGAAGGCTCAGTAATATCTACCATGTTATTTAAACACTTATAACACATATAACATCATCCATCATCACTACATATAACACCATCCATCATCACTACATATAACACCATCTATCATCACTACATATAACATCATCCATCATCACTACAGATCGGTAGAGTAGTTTTCGAGATTCTCGTGCGGACACACAAGCAAACACACACACACACACAAACAGACATACTTCTTTGTTTTATATCGATAGAAGATAGATCATCACTACATATAACACCGCCCATCATCACTACATATAACACCACCCATCATCACTACATATAACATCATCCATCATCACTACATATAACATCATCCATCATCACTACATATAACACCATCCATCATCACTACATACAACATCATCCATCATCACTACATATAACACCATCCATCATCAATACATATAACATCATCCATCATCACTACATATAACACCATCCATCATCACTACATATAACATCATCCATCATCACTACATATAACACCATCCATCATCACTACATATAATACCATCCATCATCACTACAGATCGGTATAGTAGTTTCCGAGATTCTCGTGCGGACACGCAAACACACACACAAACAAAAATACATACTTCTTTGTTTTATATATATAGATACAAGAAACAAAAATCTTTAATTATTTATTAATTGTAAGTTTTAAGGTTTTCCTGGAACCATTGGCAGGAAATAAGGACACTTGAACCTTGAAAACTTACTGTCGTCATAATTATTTATAATAAACCTGTCGATGTTTATTTCCGGGTTAAAGTAAAAGCAAGGTTTTGTCTGGACTATTATCATATAGACAGTTGCTGGTTGACGATACTGAAGGCCTATACAGGTGTGTGGTGCTTGTGCTTGGTGATGCTTCGTTTATGAGAGATAATCCCAGGAGTGAACTTTGTTCTGAAAGGACAAACAAAAAAGTCATTAGTTATCGTTGTCTCGGAAGTGTTTATATGTCGGTCACTCTTGTGTTGTCGATGTGTCCACCCCACAGAGTTATTGCGTGAAGTGACACATTAGACTTCAATTAAAGATCCTCTCCTCTCCATATGGAAGCTGTTCACACCTCTTGACAGTATTTGGTCTGACATTTAGTTATAAAGGTCGTTTTTTGTCTAGTTCATCTTCCTATGAAAATTAACAATTCATATCACGTTTTAGAGTTGTATGTTCTTCAAGCCAATTAACACAGTACAGGTAACACCAGAGTCAGGCAGGTACAGTGTTAAGCGTCGTGGTCTACGGCTGTCTTACTGAGTAACGATGATGAAGTAAAGTGGGAAATGACTTTGCCATGAGAGAGGAGAGGAAAGAGAGAAGGAAAGAATAGAAACGGGAAGTAAAGTAGTAGGGAGTAATAGCAGGTGGGCTGTCCACCTAGCTGAGTCGAGGTGATTGGTTGGGGTGGTGGCCATACACAGCACGCTCCTGCTCGCTCAAGGGAGGCTGGGGTGGGGGAGCTAAGCTAGTTAGGCATTCAGTACTGTATTGTGTGTTAATTTATGTAAGTTAAATGGTGGTGTTATTTTTTCATGTATTGTATAAAGTGAGTCTCTTTTTTATATAATAACTCACCTGAAGTGTCGCCCCAGGAAAAGGTAACAGAGACCTTAATGACACAGGTAGATTGTCACTCCCCTCGCCGCCCAGCGTATCCCACCTGAAGATTAACCATCCCGGCGATACCTGGGGGGGTGGCTTAAGTATAATATATACTCTTATATAATAATGTTGATGCTATAATACACTGGCAGTCATAGTACAGTACATGTGTTGCCTTTATTGAGTTGAGTTTTGTATTTTTAGAAAAAGAGAGAGAAATCTGAGCAACATAATATGGAGAGAGAGAGAGAGAGGAAGAGAGAGAGAGAGAGAGAGAGATAGAGAGAGTGTATTACATTGCCACACCTGATTCCTTCCTGGTGTATATTTTTACCACCTCTGGTACAACTGTGTCTCTTGCCGATCTATTTTGCACTGTCGCTTCCTGCCTTTCATCTTCCACCTTTCATCTTCTCCTTCATCTTCTTCTCCCCATCGTCTTTCTCCTCCATCTTACCCCTTCATCTTCCTTCCCTTCTTCCTCCCTTCCATCTCCCCCATTCATTTCTTCCCCCTTCATCTTCCTTTCCCCTTTATTTTACCCCTCCATCTTCCCTCCTTTTACCTTCCTCCTTCGGTCTTCTCCTTTCTTTTCCACCAATCTCCTTACCTTCCACTGCTGTCTTAGTCCATTACTGTTTTAAGAAATTTAGTTTTTTCAAGGATTTCGATATTTCATTCACTAACAATTCTTTTTTGTTTTAATTTCATTTTCTCACTCCTGATTCAAGTGATTCAAGAGATGCAGATAATTTGAAATATCCAGCCCTTATAATGTCTTTAGTTCCTCTTAAACTTGGGTAAATAATAAACTTTCCTTCTCTAAAAGTTACAAGAAATGAGGGAGAGTTTCTCGCCAGGGGGCGCAGCGCTGTGAGAGAAGAATTAAATAAGCCTGATTAGCTAAGAAGACGACCAGGGGTAAGAAATGGTCCGTCTTGAGGATGTGGTTCAGGAGGTGAGGTGAAGATATAAACCTCGAAAACACAGAGATGACACTATTTCTAACCTTCCCAAGTCTCTGGTGGGTGGCAGGTGATCACCAACATGAAATACACCAACATGAAATACACCAACATGAAATACACCAACATGAAATGCGCCAACATGAAATGCGCCAAAATGAAATAGAAGATGCCAAGTGAGGTTGATTATGACTCAGACAGTAACCATAGCAGGACCTAAAAACAGCCAAGACTGTTCTAAATGAGAACTTAAATTATAATTTCTGCCCAAGAGTGCGAGTGAGTGAACTTTAATTTCCATTATAGTACAGTATAAAACTTTAATGAGTTTATCTTCAACGTGATCTTAAATTTTAGTGGGTGAATTTTTCATTGGATAATTAAGTCTTTGAGAATAACATTTTAAGGCGGCCATTTAGTGTCATCATGCTGTAAGATGTAGATACGCTCCAAAAAGTATGTTTACGATTTTGTGTTAGACGATATGACACAACAGACAAAGGATTTTGACGGCCCTACCGAGACAACAGGAGTCACAGTGTTCATTTTGAAATTCATCGGTCTCCTCCATAAAGGCACTTTTGGAGTGTTTGTTTACAACTCCTAGTGGTTAATGTGATGCAACAGTGTACAGCTCATAGTCCATAAGGTGTTTCTTAGGCCAGACCCTTGAGAGTACAGTGGGTGGTTACACTACTCGCCTGCCTTACACTCTCCCTGATGCTTTTGTTAGATGTTGAAACAGGAACTGTGGATCAACCTGTACAGCTTCTCCTTTTACTTTCACACAAACAATAGATTTAACATGTTGCCTAAGTACTTTGATGAAACAATAAGCAAAAATGTGTTATCGTCATGATCCGCCTTATGTGATTATATTGCCAGTTGATGTGGGCCCGACCGTGTTTTGACACACTGACTGGCCTCGTGTTAATTTATTCTCACTTAACATACTTTTTTCGTACCTGAACTCCTCGACCGAACGCTCTTAAAGTTTGTAGAGAAGTTGAAACAGGTCTTATTGATATTCGTGTAGGCAGATTGATAGAGGTCCCAGCAATAAGAGAGTACAGCCGGGTCCTGCTGGAGACACTGAACACATTTCAGTTATTACATCTGGAAATACACGATCACTCACCAAAGAAAACGAAGACAATTTTACCAACTAATATGGTCGAGGTTCTGTAGATATGGGCCACAGCTCACGTACGGTCGCTATCTGATCTTCTCGACCAATGTAACAAGAAAGATCTTTCAAACACTATAATATGTAGTCAACGTGCAGTGACTCAGTAATAACTTATTGCTCCTTTGATTCAAGTGTTCGACAACAAGCCGAATATGTTCCCTCTGTTCCTTTGACTATCTTGTGTGTACGATCTTGTGGACTGGGGCGTGATCACGATCAATGGTTGTCCCACTCACTCACTCACTAGGTTTCCTACCATCTCTTACCCATGAAATTAGATTAAATCTGCCCTGTCGTATCCTCTTTACCTATCCTATCCCCCCTTGTGTCTATTAACCTTAATATATCATCACTCTCTCTCCCCTACTCTCCTTCCCTGCTTCCTCTACCACTATCTCCACCTCCTCTTTCCTTCCCCTTCCACAATTATTATATCCTCATATCTATGTCTGTCATTCTCTTTATCTGTTCCTACTTCTTTCACTATATCTCTCTATCCCCTCAGCCTAAATCACAATGGCTACAAGAACGAGAGCTTGTGTTGGTAAAAGAGGAATTTTTGAACACCATGACAAATGTATATTTTTTGATGACTTAGGGAGAACGTGTGGCGTGATTAGTGTAGAAGAGGAGATTGTCACACCCTTCTACCCAGTTTTGTTAGTCTCTTATGCCCCACCCTGCCAGTCCTCATACCCTACCCTTCTAGTTCCTCATACCCTACCCTGTTAGTCCCTCCTACCCTACCCTGTTAATCCCTCATACCCTACCATTCCAGTCCCTCATATTCCACCCTACCAGATCCTCATACCTCACCCTTCCAGCCTGTCTTTGTGTCCCAACCAAATTAAGTTCTGTAAAAATCTACCTGATGTCTTTCGCCTTCCCTTACCATCATCTCCCAATTGGTTGTCTTGTAAATAGTAGATCGATGCCCTGGAGTCTCTGGTAGTTTCAATAAGTCTGGAGCCCAACTCATTAAGGAACTTCAGGGTGCTGTCATGCTGGGGAGGGAGGGAGAGGGAGCTGCATTATGCTGTCATGCAGGGGAGGGAGGGAGAGGGAGCTGCATTATGTTGTCATGCTGGGGAGGGAGGGAGAGGGAGCTGCATAATGTTGTCATGCTGGGGAGGGAGGGAGAGGGAGCTGCATTATACTGTCATGCTGAGGAGGAAGGGAGGGAGAGGGAGCTGCATTATGCTGTCATGCTGGGGAGGGAGGGAGGGAGAGGGAGCTGCATTATGCTGTCATGCTGGGGAGGGAGGGAGAGGGAGCTGCATTATGCTGTCATGCTGGGGAGTGATGGAGAGGGAGCTGCATAATGTTGTCATGCTGGGTAGGGAGTGAGAGGGAGCTGCGTGCTGTCTGTGCTGGGGAGGGAGGGAGGGGAGCTGCGTGCCTCAGTGTCATGCTGGGAAGGGAGGGAGAGAGCTGCATTGTCTGTCGCCTCGGGAAAGGAGGGAGAGGAACTGCATTATGCTGTCAAGCTGAGATTGGAGGGAGAGGAGCTGCGTGCTGTCATGCTGGAGAGGGAGGAGAGGGAGCTGCATTATGCTGTCTGTGCTGAGGGGAGGGGAGGGAGAGGGAGCTGCATTATGTGCTGTCATGCTGGGGAGGGAGGGAGAGGGAGCTGCATTATGATGTCATGCTGGGAAGGGAGAGAGAGGAAGCTGCATTATGCTGTCATGCTCGGGAAGGAGGGAGAGGGAACTGCATTATGCTGTCAAGCTGGGGATGGAGGGAGAGGGAGCTGAATTATGCTGTCATGCTGGGGAGAGAGGGAGAGGGAGCTGCATTATGCTGTCATGCTGGGGAGGGATGGAGAGGGAACTGCATTATGCTGTCGTGCCTGCTGGGGATGGAGGAGGGGCTGCGTGTGTGCTGTCATGCTGGGGAGGGAGGGAGGGAGAGGGCGCTGCATTATGCTGTCATGCTGAGAAGGGAGGGAGAGGGAGCTGCATTATGCTGTCATGCTCGGGAAGGAAGGAGAGGGAACTGCATTATGCTGTCAAGCTGGGGATGGAGGGAGAGGGAGCTTCATTATGCTGTCATGCTGGGGAGAGAGGGAGAGGGAGCTGCATTATGCTGTCATGCTGGGGAGGGATGGAGAGGGAGCTGCATTATGCTGTCATGCTGGGGAGGGCGGGAGAGGGAGCTGCATTATGCTGTCATGCTGGGGGAGGGAGGGAGGGAGAGGGAGCTGCATTATGCTGTCATGCTGGGAAGGTAGGGAGAGGGAGCTGCATTATGCTGTCATGCTGGGGAGGGAGGGAGAGGGAGCTGCATTATGTTGACATGCTGGGGAGGGAGGGAGAGGGAGCTGCATAATGTTGTCATGCTGGGTAGGGAGTGAGAGGGAGCTGCATTATCCTGTCATGCTGGGGAGAGAGGGAGAGGGAGTTGCATTATGTTGTCATGCTGGGGAGGGAGGTAGAGGCAGTTGCATTATGCTGTCATGTCGGGGAGGGAGGGAGAGGAGGTCGCATTATGCTGCATGCTGCATTAATATGATGCAGCATAACTCCAGCAGTCTCACTACAGCTTTGTATGTTTACTGTATGTTTACAGTCGAATGAAAACCTGAGAGACTACTCAATATAAGTCCTTTCATTATCATTGTCACGGACACGGACACAAGAATTCAATGGATCTAAGTAACGAAAATAAGGAATAATTTAAGTTGTTGTCAAAGACTTTCATATGATTAGTGTTTATAACTGAAGGTCTTGGAACTATTTTATCACAACAAAGAAATATAATGCAGTAAAACATGGACAGTGACGAAGTACAATAAAGAACAAACACAAACTGTGACATAGAGAACATCCAAGATACAGGAAGACAAACAATAGTAAAATGACAAGGACAGTCATGAGGACACTGAAGGTGAAACTAACAAAAGATACCTGGAGGAGTTGTTATAAATATTGATTTATGTTTTAACTTTTTGTACTTTTTTGAAGATTTTGTTTTCTCCATAATACAAAAATATCGGTTAATATTCGTTTTTATTCCAATAGGTATTTGGCATTTTTTACCATTATCACTAGGATTATTTTCAGGTTAGGTCAGGTGAGGTCAGATCAGGTCAGTTAAAAAATACCAAAATACAAAAACAAAAAATATCTACCAATTGGGGAAATTGGGATGAAAACAAATTTTTACCCAATTTTCTCCAAGAGGTGTAAAATGATCTTGCAGCTTCATACAAATTCACTAAACAACAATAATAATCCAAGAGTTAGTAAGGCATCACCTGGTCATGTTAAGCCCACCTGGTGAAGATAAACATGTTGGTAATGTTTGTATCGTGATTGAACCACCTCACACAGCAGCCCTGAGGCTTTAGGCCACTGACTTAAGTGCTTACATTATACAAAATAACGCTCTGTAATGGCCGATGATGCTGTTTTGGTTGTCTAATTGTAGTTTCCAACACGGTAATTACAGCAGGTATCTTTTTATTATCCTGCCATTAAAATAATTAAGTGAATTTATAGACTTACGTAACATCATGAAAGTATAAACCGATGAATTAAAATTAAATAATTATCTTATAAAACAACTAATCTATTTAGTTTTCCTTTGAGAGTTAAAGGGATAAAATACACACTAACTGGAGTCTAACTAACCTGGTGTGACTCCTCTCCGCCCCACCCAACACATAATCATCCACTCCAGGTAACCTTACACCGCCTAATGGATCCAAACCTAATAGAATCACACCGAACTTATCCAAATAAACTTTTCAGTGGGTAACCTTGACTCTACCACACCTTGGCTTTAGACGCTAGTATAAGTCTGGCTGGAGGGACCGTAGTCATTATAAGGGAAGCTTTTTGATAATAGCCATTACCTGCCTCCCGTTAACACTAATGAAATGTTCCTAAAATTAAACAAACTACAATTAAATCCAAATCCTTTTGAATATTTACATAATTTACTGGAGTGTTTCATTATGTTAGTGTGGGGGGCGTTTGTTGTGGCCGGGACTCCTCTTCAGATAATATAAATACAGATATGTTGTTTTAATAAGTAATCTCTTAATGAAAATGTAGAGAAAATTGGTCAACAAATCTTAACAGTTATCCTGATTTCTTAAAGAACAATAGAGGAATAAGAAGAGGAGGAGGAGGGAAAGAAAAGAAAGCATAAAGAAAACAATATAACAAAGATGAACAACAGAGAAAAAATGAAGAGTAAGATGAAAGAAACTTAGACTGATCAAAAAGACGTATAACAATCTGATTAGAACTAATCACTATATTAGATCAGATCAGATCAGATCAAGGTTAGGTTAGTTTTGGTTAGATAAGGTCAGGTTAGGCTAGGCTAGGCTAGGCTAGGCTAGGCTAGACTTGTTTTACACAAGGTTAGGTTAGGTTAGGTTAGGTCAGGTTAGACTAGGCTAGCCTAGGCCAAGGTGGGTGGAGCTTTGCTGACGTCAGCAGGCAGACTTCCTCGCCTACCTCTCACCTCTTATAAACAGAACATTTTATGGTTCTATATACTGTACTTTGTTATCTCAGTATCTCACATAGAAAATAATACTAATAGAGAGTTTAATCTTGCCTATAACTTTAGCTAAGGACACCAGTCAGTGTGGTGGGTGGTACACAGAAGGAAAGGTTAAAAGAAAAACAATGTATTTCAGTTATAGTCTTGTATTTAAATAACTGCAGCTTAAGATAGGGTAATGATGACTATATATACAGTTGCCTACAGGAGTTCTTTTCCTCCCTGTTTGTCCATTATACTAATAATGTAGACATGAGGTGACAGGAGTTATGACTTCATATGATAAGTGTTACAGCCACTGACAACAGATTATCAGATTATGGGTGGTGGGGGGGTGGGGGGGGGCAGTTAGAGCAGGTGATCACAGGTGCTGCCTTTGCCTCCAGGTGTGAGTGATGTGACAGGAATTATGACCTCACAAGACAAGTGTTACCTTCACTGACACTTGTTTCATCAAAAGATTAAACACGTAGACGTTTACACTCATCCATAGACTCACATTTATGGTACAACAGTTGCAGAAGTGCATGCAACACACCTGGTTCCACATTGAGCTGAGAATCCAACGATGCAGTGTACTGATAGATGGGAAACGAAATTGACTTCTATCAGGCAAGTAGTGATAAGCTTTCGGGCTTAAGCTGCGAAAGGTCAGTACTCGACTGATATCCTCCTCAGACGAGTATGTTACAGGGACACCAGTTGAGAACAAAATCACTTGGGAAGAGAAAAAAAAATTACTAAAAACATCATTAGTCGCAGCAGTAGCCTTGATAAAAGTATTTTCTCTTTGGTCTTGCAAATAAATCCTCTCCTTCTCCCATCCTTTTTTTTTCTCAGTGAGAGGAACATCTCTCTCCCTCCTTACATCATCCAGTTCACGTTGTAAATCCACAGTGATCAGAACTGGTCTCTCTTCCTCTGACTTGTCTGCTACTATTAATGTTCCTATGTCCAATAGGGCACAGAGAGAGAGAGAGAGAGAGAGAGAGAATTGTAACTATGTACAATTGCCTACAGGATAACCTTTCCTCCCTGTTGTGCTCATTATATTAATAATGTAGACATTAGGTGAGGTTCTTAGATTAGACTTTTTATGCAAGAGATAGGAAACGTAGGACTTAGGTGTGTTCTCCTGTGGCTGGGATAGGGCATAAGAACATAAGAACATAAGAATGGAGGAAACTGCAGCGGGCCTATTGGCCCATACTGGGCAGTCCCGTTTACACCCAACCCCTATTGCTCATATGAGCATCCAACCTATGTTTGAAGCAATTCAGCGTATTCGAGTTAATGATGATATTTGGTAACTTGTTCCATTCATCCACTACTCTGTTTCCAAACCAGTGTTTACCTATTTCACGCCTAAATCTAAATTTGTCTAATTTAAATCCATTGTTACGAGTTCGCTCCTTGTTGGATAATTTGAGTACCTTTGAAATGTCCCCTTTGTTTAGGCCTGTCTTCCACTTATACACCTCTATCAGGTCGCCCCTCGCTCTACGTCTCTCGAGGGAGTGCAAATTAAGATGCTTTAACCTGTCTCTATACTCAAGGTTTCTAATGCCCGGGATTAGTCTTGTCATTCTCCTCTGAATTCTTTCCAAGGATTCTATATCCATTCTGTAATACGGTGACCAGAACTGAACTGCGTAATCCAGGTGTGGTCTCACAAGCGCAAGATACAGTTTTAGGATGACCTCGCTAGTCTTGTAACTAACACTCCTTTGTATGAACCCAAGTGCTTTATTAGCCTTGTTATGAGCAAAAACACATTGTTTACTTGGCTTAAGGTTCCTACTTATCATTACTCCTAAATCTCTCCATGATCAGTTTCTCTATGGCATCGTTATTTCATCTAATTATCTGGTTCCCTGTTTATCTCCTATACTGAGTACTTTTGCTGTTGACATTGAATTTCATCTGCCATTTTCAGACCATTCGAAAATTGCTTTAGATCTTCCTGTAGTTTGCCCAGTCCTCAAACAGATTTGATACTTAGCGTCCTATTTTAGTGTCGTAATGAATTTACTTATGTTGCTGTTATGCCGTATCTATGTCGTTTATGTATATAATAAACAATAATGGTCCAAGTATAGCAGGCCTTGGGAACTCCACTTGTGGCGTTGCTCAATGGGATTTAGTGCCGTTAATGCTCACTTTCTTGTTTCCTGTCCATAAACACTTTCTAATCCATTTAAGGATGCCTTTGATGCAATGAGCTTCTACCTTTCTAGTTTTTCGTAGGGGACTCTGTCGAAGGCTTTACTAAAGTCGAGATATACCACATCATAATTGTGCCCCTCGTCCACCGATTCGAAAACTGATGAAAAGAATGTTAATAGATTAGTTAGGCAAGAACGTCCGCTTGTGAAGCCATACTGGGAATCATTGATCAATCGGTGCTTCTCCAGGTGATTTCGAATAGAGTTTGAAATGATTGTTTCCAGTAATTTGCCTACTATTGATGTTAGACTGATTGGGCGGTAGTTAGAGGATAGTGATCTATCCCCCTTCTTGAAAATCGGTATTACATTCGCTATCCTCCAGGATTCTGGTACTACACCTGTTTTTAAGGACATGTTAAACAACTTTGCTAAGGGCATACTAAGCTCTTCCTTACATTCCTTTAATACTCTGGCAAATATTTCATCGGGACCAGTTACAGCCATTTATTGACGGTACAGTTACAGCCACTTATTGACGGTGCAGTTACAGCCACTTATTGACGGTACAGTTACAGTCCAAACTTCTTGTTCACTTGGGGGCGGTTGACAACATGTGAACGCTGCTTGCATTATAAATTGTCAGAATAAAAAACTAAAAAAAAAAATCCGATACTAAGAAAAAACTGAGTAAATTAATGTTAAAATATCAATCTACCTTACCTACATCACCTCCTTAAGTAGATGGTATATTATCCAGCATGTCCAGGGAATACCCGAGGCACCGACTCTATTCAGAGATAGTGAAGAAAACAAATTAAGTGAGATAGTAGTGACTAGTAACGATGTTAGTAAGCAAATAGACAAACTAAAACCTAATAAGTCACCTGGTCCCGATGAGATATTTGCCAGAGTATTAAAGGAATGTAAGGAAGAGCTTAGTATGCCCTTAGCAAAGTTGTTTAACATGTCATTAAAACAGGTGTAGTACCAGAATCCTGGAGGATAGCGAATGTAATACCGATTTTCAAGAAGGGGGATAGATCACTATCCTCTAACTACCGCCCAATCAGTCTAACATCAATAATGCGTGATGCAGAGCTTAATCATTTCAAGCTCTATTCAGGAAATCTCTGGAGAAGCACACAGGTTCAATGATTCCCAGCATGGCTTCCTGGCGGACGTTCTTGCTAACTAATCTATTAACATTCTTTTCATCAGTTTTCGAATCGGTGGACAGAGGC
Source organism: Homarus americanus (assembly GCF_018991925.1). Taxonomy (NCBI): domain Eukaryota; kingdom Metazoa; phylum Arthropoda; class Malacostraca; order Decapoda; family Nephropidae; genus Homarus; species Homarus americanus. The sequence goes on from NW_024755977.1 coordinate 19,009, forward strand.
ACAATTATGATGGTTTATCATTTAAGCAATACATGACGAGTCCCCACGAAAAGACTAATTGAAAGGTAAGCTCATGGCATCAAAGGTGACATCCTTAATGGATTAAGGGCGTGGTTACAGGACGAGAGCAGGTGACAGCTGAATCCCGGTAGAACAACGTCACAGAGTGGGGAGTTCCCCAAGGCTCAGTGCTTGGACCCTATTATTTATATGCATAAACGACATAGATATCGGCATAGACAGCAACATAAGTAAATTTGCTGATGACACTAAAATAGGACGTGTTATTAAATCTGACGAGGACTCAGCAAAACTACAGGAAGATCTAAACAAATTTTTTGAATGGTCTGAAAAATGTCAGATGAAATTCAACGTGGACAAATGTAAAGTACTCAGTATAGGAGATGTAAACAGGGAAACCAGATACCAGATGAACAACGATGCCATAGAAAAATCCGACTGCGAGAGAGATTTAGGAGTAATGATAAGTAGGAACCTTAAGCCAAGTAAACAATGTGTTTTTGCTCGTAACAAGGCTAATAAAGTACTTGGGCTCATACAAAGGAGTGTTAGTTACAAGACTAGCGAGGCCATCCTAAAACTGTATCTTACTCTTGTGAGACCACACCTGGATTACGCAGTTCACTTCTGGTCACCGTATTACAGAATGGATATAGAATCCTTGGAAAGAATTCAAAGGAGAATGACAAGACTAATCCCGGGCATTAGGAACCTTGAGTATAGAGACAGGTTAAAGCTTCTTAATTTGCACTCCCTTGAGAGACGTAGAGCGAGGGGCTACCTGATAAAGGTGTATAAGTGGAAGGCAGGGCTAAACAAAGGTAACATTACAAAGGTACTCAAACTATCCAACCAGGAGCGAACTCGTAACAATGGTTTTAAATTAGACAAATTTAGATTTAGGCGTGAAATAGGTAAACACTGGTTTGGAAACAGAGTAGTGGATGAATGAAACAAGTTACCAAATATCATCATTAACTCGAATACGCTGAATTGCTTCAAACATAGGTTAGATGCTCATATGAGCAATAGGGGTTGGGTGTAAAGGGGACTGCCCAGTATGGGCCAATAGGCCCGCTGCAGTTTCCTCCATTCTTATGTTCTTATGTTCTTATGTATTGTCTAAAATAATACAGTATAATTGGTTATTTTACTTCAATTATGACTTTGTGTGATAATAGGACATAGTACCATAATAAACCTTTTCTCAAACTGTTAAATAACTCAACAAAAATAATAATAATCCATTCTAAACAACGGATTATCAGACGTAGATGTCATAATTCAGCTCATCATAATTATCCATACACTCTCGTGTATAAATTCCACCGTCAAAATTTGTATTGTCGGAAGAAGTTTTACTGTCTGAATGTCTGTCTAATTCTACAAAAACTCTCCGTTAGTATCCGTCTATTTCCTCTGTTACCTCATCACTTAAGAGTATTACAAAATATTACCACTGACTGTAACACCTGATGTGCAATGTGCATACTCATATTTATAATCCTGTGTATTTTGTAACTGAAAGAAAATACAGGTACAGGAATATTTAGTTACTCTTGCAGTATACAAAATCATACATCTATCTATCTATCTATCTACTGTATCTATCTATCTATCTATCTATCTATCTACTGTATTTATCTATTTATATCAATTTTATTAACTCACCTGTACCATTAATCATCAGTATATTTATCTTAATCTTCTTCCCATTTTGATTTATTCCTCTTAACAATGTATGTATCTACACCCACAAACATACCTACTATCCACTCCCAAACACCCACAAACAAACCTACTATCCACTCCCTACACCCACAAACATACCTACTATCCACGCCCTACACCCACAAACATGCCTCCTATCCACGCTCTACACCCACAAACATACCTACTATCCACGCTCTACACCCACAAACACACCTACTATCCACGCCCCACACCCACAAAAAAACCTACTATCCACGCCCCACACCCACAAACAAACCTACTATCCACGCCCCACACCCACAAACAAACCTACTATCCACGCCCTACACCCACAAACAAACCTACTATCCACGCCCTACACCCACAAACAAACCTA
>NW_024755978.1:0-2500 GCF_018991925.1 Homarus americanus
TATTGATTATACTAATAATACATCATTTTTAAACCCCTATCTAAATTTCAATTCTATTTCTTTGGCAATAGATATATCCAAAAAAGATGGTGTTCTTTTTTTAAAATTAATTTTAGATATGAGAATTAAACAACAACAACCACACATATTTTCACCATTAATTATTTTATGTGAAAACCAAATTTCAGTACAAAAACTATTGAAGATAAATCGTAACATGGTTGATCATCGACGAAGTTATATATTTCTAACTGAAAGTGTTAAATGTCATAAAGAAGTTTTAAGATCCTTAATAAATTGAAACCGGAAACCGGAAACCAGATGGAGCATGAATTATATATTTTTTGGGGAATATTAACAATTCTCTTAATAAATTATACCAGATGGAGCACGAACTATAACACATACTCTACACAGCATACATTTAAGTTGGTTTTCTGAAATTTTGTGGTTTTGTAAGAATGTACTATAACAATTCTTACAGAGACAATGACCGCAAGAAAAAATAACGGGGTTTCCTTGTTTTTCTTCTAAACAAATGGGACAATCAAATATGATATGTTGGGAATATACAGCGATTGTTTTCCCCTTTTTCAATTCATGGAGATAGCACTCTTCACGTGCTTCATTGGAGTATATTATATGTTTATACGGTTTATGAATATAAATTAAGACAGAGGATACTGGAGGAGTATTATCACATTTTAGACATAATGTTCCCATAAAAGCTTCATGAGAAGCTTTATTTAGAAATATTCCATTATTTTTTACATTATACAAATAATTTTTGAGAAATTTTATAGAATAAATGGTGTTATTGGCATTGTTATCATTATTTGTGATATTTTCATAAAGATTATAACATGTTTTACAAAAAAAAGGTTTAAAGGGAAGTGCTGAAAATAAATTAGTATTCCATTTAGCTTCATCGCATCGTTTTTTTTTACTTTTTTTCTTTTTTCTTTTTCTATAATATTCTAGCAATTTTTTATTTTGTAATGGATTATCAAGATATCGTTTCAAGAGATTATTTGTTTCAGTTTCATTCATTTGATAAATGGAATAACAAAAACTTATTATTTTTATTTATTGAGGGTTTATAAAAGGATATCGTGCGTAGAAATAAATTCATACTTTTGATGTTAGATGTTACAAATCTCATCCCACATCAGAAATAATGTCTATATTAGAGAAGGATGTACAGATATTTTATTACGTTTATAATATTAGTAAATTTTACTTTAAAAATTATGTAGATAAAAATATTTTCCCAAAAATGGTACCTCTCTCCGCCGATAATAAAGAAATAATACGAGAGTGGTTAAAATATCAAGAAGTTGACGACAACAGTAAGATTGAAGAATATATTGAGGAATGGGATGATGAATTGTTCAATTATATTTTAGGAGAAGACGACGGTGCACATAAATGTCTACCATTTTTATGGCAACTCTACCTTGACAAATTGGTCTTGCATCGTTATTACAATACTTTGTTTTGGAAGAGGAGGTGTTTATCCCAAGGAGTAACCCTGTAACCCCTAATGTGGAGGATCATAAAAAATTCTTTATGAGAATGTACTTAATAAAAATATACATATTACAATTTAATCTTCCTCCTTGTTTATTTGTTTGATTTCAATATTTATTGGAGGAGTATTATCAAATTTTAGACATAATGTCCCAATAAAAGCTTCATGAGAAGCGCTGAAAATAAATTAGTATTCCATTTAGCTTCATCGCATAGTTTTTTTACTTTTTTTCTTTTTTCTTTATCTATAATATTCTATTTTTTTTTATTTTGTAGTGGATTATCAAGATATCGTTTCAAGAGATTATGTGTTTCAGTTTCATTCATTTGATAAATGGAATAACAAAACTTATTATTTTTATTTATTGAGGGTTTATAAAAGGATATCATGTATAGAAATGAATTCATACTTTGATGTTACAAATCCCATCCCACATCAGAAATAATGCCGCCTATATTAGAGAATTTAGATGTACAGATATTTTACTACATTTATAATATGAGTAAATTGGATTTTAAAAATTATGTAGATGAAAATATTTTCAAAAAAATGGTACCCCCCGTACCTCTCTCCGCCGGTAATAAAGAACTAATACGAGAGTGGTTAAAATATCAAGAAGTTGACGACGACAGTAAGATTGAAGAATATATTGAGGAATGGGATGATAAATTTTTCGATTATATTTTAGGAGAAGACGACGGCACACATAAATGTCTACCATTTTTATGGCAATATTACTATGACAAATTGGTCTTGCATCGTTATTACAATACTTTGCTTTGGAAGAAGGAGTGTTTATCCAAAGGAGTAACCCCGTAACCCCTTATGTGATATGTCATAAAAAAATGCTTTATGAGAAATGTACTTAATAAAAATATACATATATTTAATCTTCCTCCTTGTTTCTTTGTTTGATTCCCATATTTATTGGAGGAGTATTATCAGATTTTAGACATAATGTCCCAATAG
>NW_024755978.1:5000-9491 GCF_018991925.1 Homarus americanus
AAGTATGCCATTGTGCACAATATATCTCCCATAAGGCATTTTAGACTAGGGCTTGAGTAGCTGTTCAACAGCAGGTGCCAGCTTCCCCAGATTAGTGTTTACACACATATGCATGTAACATGGTGAGATACTATATATATATTGTTACGAGTTGGGGATTTAGAATATAGTTATACGTATACCCAGATCCCAACAGGTAACAACAAAAAAAAACTAAGACAATCGGACTATAAAAGGGTAGACAAAGGATGCGAGTTTTCGTTGTGTATAATAAAGTACCATAAATTCCTTAACAAAATATTCAGCTTATAAATTACCCTTAACCAAACTTAACCTAAACATTAACAGTATATACATATTAATACAACATAAACAATTTTGAAGCAAGTGGACGTGGGGGAGGCAATACAAGATACAAGTACTTAAGTGAGGAGCCGAGATGGCTGACGAGTAAGGCTGAGTATTGTAGAAGACGGTAGGTAGTCACTGTCCGTAGGTTTAGAGGATAGATGATCCTGTGGTCACTTCCCAGAGCCAAGTGCTCTCTCCTCGAATTGGAGCTCACAAAGAAGACTAGGAGGAAGTGACGCAACAACCAGGATATGGAGAAGGGAAACCCCGGAGTGTTAACTAAGACGAGTCATACTCGTGTCTCGCCCCTAGATGGCGTTGCTCGTGGTGCTGGGTAGGTAGATCAGGACAATAGATGGCGTGGTTCGTACTGCTGGGTGGAGGGGTTCGTAACACACCCCCCCTCCAAAGACCTCCGTAGCGCGGGCGCGAAGGAGGTGATCACCCGGTGCGTCTGGAGAGTAGCTGCTGCATTTCCACTGGAGCTCGGGATAAGGAGTCTGCAATCTGGTTGGATGAACGTGAGTGGGTTATGGTCGGTGAAGACTAGGGTTGTTTGTGGGCAAGACTGGAGGTAACATTCAAACTTCTTTATTGCCAACACCAGAGCCAGGGCCTCCTTCTCTATGGTCGAGTAGTTGGTCTGATGTTTTTTCAACTTGGCGGAGTAATATGCCACAGGGTGAAGAACATCAGTGGTTGGGTCGGGTTGTAGGAGCACAGCCCCCACTCTGACACAACTAGCGTCGATTTGCAGATGGAAGGGCGAGGTGTAGTCAGGGGGTGGACTACAGGCTTGGAGGCAAGGAAGGCTTTGAGGCGGTGGAAAGACTGGTCGCACCTCTGGTTCCAGATGTAAGGGACCGCAGAACTGGTAAGGTCTGTGAGGGGTCCGGCCACGCTGAAGAAGTTACTGCAGAACCGACGGTAGTAGCCGCACATCCCAAGGAAGCGCATGAGTTCCTTCCTCGTCCTTGGAGTGGGGAAGGACAAGATGGCTCTAACGTTTGCGTCCTTGGGTCTCACCATACCATGCCCAACGATATGTCCCAGGTAAGTCACTGAGGCCCGGCCAAAAGCAGATTTAGCCAGGTTTATTGTGAATCCAGTCTCTTGCAGTCGTGCAAACAGTATCTCCAAACGCACCAGATGTTCGTCCCAGCTGTCCGACACCACCACCAGGTCATCCAGGTAGGCGAACGTCCCACCTAGGTCCTGAATAAGGTAGTTGATGGACCTCTGGAATGTGGCCGGAGCATTAGAAAAGCCAAACGCCATAACCAAATATTGAAAAAGACCAAATGGAGTTATAAATGCCGAGATTATTTTTGCCCTATCCGTGAGTCCCACTTGATAATATCCTTTCAACAGGTCCACGGTACTGATAAATTTGGCACAGCCTATGCTGTCTATTATATCTTCAATCAAAGGTAAAGGGTAGGAGTCTGAGACAGTGACCTGGTTCACTTTACGATAATCGGTACAGAAACGAAAAGTGCCATCGGGTTTTGGAATGAGAAGGCAAGGTGAAGCCCAGGGGGAGGTACTAGGCTCAGCTAAGTTATGTTTTAACAAAAAATCTGCCTCCTTTTTCATAATCTCTTTTTTTTGTGGATTTAGTCGATAGGCTGATTGCCTAATGGGTTGTACATCATCTGAGATTAGCTTAATATCATGTTTAAGTATATTGCAAAACCCTGGGAGGTCTGACGTGACTTTAGGAAATTTTGATAATAACTTAGTGAGATCTTTTGCTTGAGATGGATTCAGAACAGAAAAATACTCATCCAAGTTGTTGAGTATGTGACTGTTAGCAGGGTTTTCTTTAGGTAGAGGGAAGTCTAAATTCTCCAATAGGTCCATGTCATCTGTCTCCGGCTCCGGCCCTGACAAAGCCGTATGCAATACAGGTAGGCTTATAGCCTCTGGGATGTCTTCCTCTGACTGCCTGGAATGTTAAAGTTTCATGAGATTAATGTGAACAAGTTGTGAATCTTTTCTGCGATCAGGAGTATGGACTATATAGTTGAGGGGAGATAGTTTATTAGCATCGACTTGAAAGTTTTGATGGAACAGTTCCAAGCAACCTTGGGACGGTGGGTGGTAAGCCGAAGATGTACAATGGTCCCCACTGGGGTCTTTCATCACCTGTTTGAACAAAGATGGATCAGATTGTTGGGCTGTAATGAGCTCATCCTTACTAATGGTCTTATTGTACAGATCTTCTGTGGGTAGTAAGATATTGGAGGTGGTTTCACATGAAGAGGGCCCATTACGCACACACTGTGACCGGGTGACAGCACAAGATGGGAAAAGATGAGGAATAGTTTCTTTAAGGTCAGTGGTGGAGTTGACAGGTAAGGGAGAGTCGACTGTCTTTATGTGAGGAACCACTAGATCTCCTACCAAGTCATTACCCAATAATAAATGAATGCGGCACACAGGCATTGGGTCTTTCCTAATGGCTATTTGCACTTCCCCAGTAATCAAGGGACATTGGAGGTGCACTTTAGCTAAGGGATAGGAAGAATGGGATGAGAGATCTGAAATTAGAACACTCTCATTAGTAAATGCGGTAGATATATCAGGAATGACGTTAAACAGGAGGATAGATTGTGCTGCGCCCGTATCACGTAGTATACGAATAGGGAAAGAACGAGACCCCTCTATGATTGAAATTTTTCCCTAATAGGTCAATGAAGAGAAGAGATCCTGATGGGGCCTTTCCACATTGGTGGTTGCTATTGGTTTGGATTTGGGATCCAGGGAACTACTTTTAGCAATTCGACACTTTGGGTGTTTACAAGTCTGGATCGTATGGCCTGGGTTTTTACAGTAAGAACAATAAAACTTGGTTGCATCAGGGGGGGTAGGTGTGGGACCTTTCGACCTACCACTCACGTCCCCAAGGTTATCATCAGAGGAGGACCTAACATGCCGGAAAGTACCACGTTCCCTACGGCACAGTGACTCCATCAGCAAGGCATACGCATCAGCCAGCTCAGCAGCACGCCCTAAATTTACCTCTCCACGCTCCTCCACATGCTTCAAGATGTGAAATGGTATCTTGCTCTTCCACTCCTCCAGGACTACCAAATTTAACAAATCCTGAGGTGGCCATTAAGAAAAATAGGATAAATAAATTAATGATCAAAATATAAGATAAGTGGATTACCCTAGAAAATATCACGGCAGTGGATAACCAGAAAGTCCCGGAAACTAACCAAGTTATACCTAGGGAAATTACACTTATGAATATTGTTCTTCTGAGAAGATCCTTAGATAAGGATAAGAGACTTGAAAGAGGAAGGGTGTATTACGGCATTAATATAAAGATCCGGATTAACAACCCTGAGATACTTGAAAGAGGAAGGGCGTATTACGGCATTAATATAAGATCCGGATTAACAACCCTTGAGTTTGGTATGATTGACCCTGAATGAGATAATGAGAAGAACAATAATTGAAGCTTTATAATTATGGGGTCCTGGTAGAGCGGGGCGTCCCAAGATATCACTTCACCCTAAACTAGTGACTATGGAACAGCCTACTCTGGAGTGAGGGTACAGCATTAAACAGATCCGGATTCTTCCCTACCGATAAGACTTACTACACGACTGCTACGATGTAATAACAGTTAAGCCTTATGACACTTGGAACCTAATATCCTACATTGTCACTCTTACTGTCGCAGTGTACCAATATATGCACACACATATGAAGGAAACTTTAAACCACCGTAAAACAATTATGAACAGGAAATGGGAGGAATAGTAACACTGAGTAACAAGGGAGGAAGGAATATGGTATAGGTCGTGTCTGTCACGGTCGCCATTATTGCAATTGGAGTTTAGAATATAGTTTTTGAGATCTACCCAGATCCCAGCTTGGTAACAACAAAAAAAAAACAAAGACAATCGGACTATAAAAGGGTAGACAAAGGATGCGAGTTTTCGTTGTGTATAATAAAGTACCATAAATCCCTTAACAAAATATTCAGCTTATAAATTACCCTTAACCAAACTTAACCTAAACATTAACAGTATATACATATTAATACAACATAAACCATTTTGAAGCAAGTGGACGTGGGGGAGGCAATACAAGATACAAGTACTTAAGTGAGGAGCTGAGATGGCT
>NW_024755979.1:0-26185 GCF_018991925.1 Homarus americanus
AAGAATATGAAGATATTTTGGGGATTAAAGTGGAAAAAAAAGCTAAGCACAAAGGAAAGTGTTTCAATACTGTTAATTATCATCTAAACTATGTCCCATGAGAGTAGTGACAATACCTGTACACAGACAAGCCTCTTCATTACACGTATCTATCGCTTTAATGTTTTCAAGATATGTTTAATCAGCCTGTTTACATGTGAGGGATGGTTATAATAAGGTATAATTGGACAGGTAAAGTACACAAATTATATAAAACATAACTTCACCAACACTTCACTATAATCTTCATGAGTGATACTGACAATTGTGTGGAACATCACAACTTCCTGTGACATTTATTTATTATATAACTGGTGATGGAGCTTAGGACTTTTATGAATTATGTCTCAGATAATATAGATATGGTATAAAAAAATAAATATCACACAAAAACATTTCTAATAGAGGGACATTAAGTTTACTTTCAGTGAAGATCTATCAGTCGCTACACACGGGACTCAGAGCGTGAAAAAGTCTACGGTGGGTGGCAGCCACGTTTCACTTACTCTCGGTAAAAATTCATGTATTATAAATTTAAGGTATCTCTCTATCTCAGCCTGCAGATACTAACGTCATGACCTGGTATATGCTCTCTTTGCCGTATATTTTAAATAAAAAAATAATAAAAAAAAATTTTATATAAAAAAAAAAAAAAATTATATAAAAAAAAATATATTTATATAAAAAAAAATATTTTTATATAAAAAAAAATTATATAAAAAAACTATTTTTATATAAAAAAAAATAATAAACATTTTTATATAAAAAAAACTATAAAAAAAAATTTATATATAAAAAAAAAATATTTTTATATATAAAAAAAAATTTTGATATAAAAAAAAATATTTTTATATAAAAAAATTTTTATAAAAAAAAATTATAAAACAAAATTATATAAAAAAATATTTTTATATAAAAAAAAATTTATATAAAAAAAATAAAAAAATTTTATATAAAAAAAAATTATTCTTATATATAAAAAAAATTTTATATATAAAAAAAATATTTTATATAAAAAAAAATTTATATATAAAAAAAAATTTATAAAAAAAAAATTTATTTTTATATAAAAAAAATAAACAGAAATTTGATATAAAAAACATTTATATAAAAAAAATATTTTTATAACAAAAAAAAAATTTAATATAAAAAAATAAAAAATAAATTATATAAATTTATATAAATATGTGTGAACGGACTGGTTAATTGGACGAGCAGCCGATTCAAGGTTGGTAACTAAACTTGTAACCTTATGTTATATATATGTATGTTTATATGCTGCATTTATTGAATGTATATATTATATATTATATTACTTTCTTACGAAATGTGTTAGGCACGATGTGACCGAGAACAGAGAATAAAGAGCCAGCCAGACAGACCGTGTGACTCTTAATTCTCCCATTAAATAACCCAAGATACTACACCTTAAACACACATCAACGTAATAATTAAAAGCTAATACAAATCCTCACTCGATATCCACCTTCAACACACGCCTCCTTCAACCACCCTATATCGACCTTCTTCGTCACACTGGACAATTTCCCATTTTCTGCTAGCTGGACCCATTGTAATAGGCCCCTGTCTCATCAACAGAACGTATTATATAAATGGGTCAATACATCTGATATTATATTCAGATTCACCCCCTGTAACTTTCCACTGTCTATGAGTGAGACATGATATGGACACGTGAGCGGGCAACTCACCCAAGAGGGCGAGACCCATAGCTCAGCATTTCTGTAAGCACGCACTGCGATGCCCTTAAGCTTCAGTAACTCGCCTCAACTCGTATCGTAAGGACGTGACCTAACGTTTATCATACATAAACGCCGTCCCTTTCTCATTCACTCCTAGACAGTGAGACTTACGGTTGATATACACTCAGGAATTATATCTACAACCTTTTATAATAAAACAAAGGAACTACCGTTTGGGTTTCGTTACTTAAAACCCAAATATAAATATGTGTGAACGGACTGGTTAATTGGACAAGCAGCCGATTCACCATCCCTAAATTAAAGATCACATGATATGAACGTTTGTTGATTTGTATATGTTATAATTATAGGGAAAGTTTTGCTATACAAGTGTCATGACGCAGATGTCTGGCACAGGTGGGACATGTAATGTAGACATATATAAAAAAACGGTCCGACTAATTACCCAAATGTAGCCGCAATGAAGTCAAATAATGGTCCTAGATGAATAAATCGGACTGCCAATCACTTCTCGACTAGTATTTGGTGTCACAAAGTCTCAAAAATATTGGAAAACTTAATTTAAACTGAGTTAATAGATCGAGTGCATGTACCGATAAAACGCTGACCGCCATGTAACTAGGGGAGACAACTGTTGTCGTTTCTCAGCAAATATTTTTTCTATTCAATTGAATATAATGCTTCACCCTTCAGTTATGTAAACACAAAACAACTAATTTACCTTATGTGTGTTAGGCGGAGGTAGAGTCTCGGTCCTTTTCTTCCAAACTTCGTACCTGTTTCTTCACTTCGTCTTCTTTGCATCTTGAGGTAAAGTGACATAAAAATACTACTCATCTGTGTCGACTACAACACAACACAGACCTTGTTAGTAGAACTGATCCCTAAAGCTGAACATTTTACTGTAATAAGCCTCAGTGTGTCTCACTACCTGAAGTTGGCACCGTTATACGTTTCCAGCACTGGCGGGGCAGGTGTTAGTACACTACAGAGAACATCTAATATCCTCCCCTGACACATCAAGGCTCATGGGTCAACAAATCACAAATATGTGGTTTATGGACCTGTAATACTCTAGAAACTCAAATTAAAAATAATACTAATAATAATAATAATGATGACATTTAATTCTGGATGTTACGTTAATCAGCTAAGCTCAAACAGGTAACTTGCATTTACCTTAACCATTTCTGAAAAAGAAAATATTGTATTAGATATAGAATGTATGTGCGTCCATTAAACAGGCTGCTTTATGAATCATAGTACTAACACAACCAATATTTAACATCTCTACATAATAAGGATTACAAAACACAATTATGTTGTGGTTGCCGAGGTAGTGGTAAGGCTAACTGAAACAATTTTATTGATGTATTAAACAATGTAATGTATTAACTCAGTCACTATCGAGTCTCACCCAAGAGGCATATATCGCTGTTTTCTTCTCTTTATTCAACAGTACATTTCCTTTGATGAATAAAATACAAATATGGTGATGGACAAAAAAAATCATGAAAACTGCTTGAGGCAAATCTAAATCTATCCAAAAGTTATCAAATGTCTTTAGTTTTACCTATATATGCTGCCCTACAGCTAGCACACGTAAATTGATAAACGACTGAGGATTGCAGGTATGTGGGTATGGTGTCTTTAATTTTAAAGAATTTCTTAATTGAACTCTGGGTTTTAAAGACTAGTCTAAGAGAAATTTGTGGATAGAATTCATTGAAAAGCTTCTTAAGTTTATTTCTAAGGGTGAAACTGAGTGGGCCTGTGTACGGGATGGTGAGATAGAATATTTAGGGACAGTGTGTATTTGAGGCTGTGTGGGACTAAAAAACCTAATTAGGGTTTTGCCAATGTAAGTGTCTGTAAATCTCTTAGGGAAGCCATTATTAAAGAGTAGTTACTTTATGTATTTTAGTTCAATGTCCAAGTGGAAATAGCTTGAACAGATATTGAAGGCTCTGTTGGTAAGAGTACGTACTAGATTATCTTTGTAATGAAGAGGAATAAAAAATGAAAATTTTGAACTCAAACCAGTGAAAGTTGATTTCTGTATAAGGCTGTCTCGAAACTGTTATGAAGACGGTGGATATTAACATCAAGGAATGAAAGAATATTTTCCTTTTCCAATTCACAAGTAAATTTGATGTTGCCATGTTTCGAATTTAAATAATTTAGGAACATAGGGACGTGATCAATTGATCTGAAAATTAAAAAAGTGTCATCAACAAACCGACGATAGAACAAAGGCTTAAATTGGGGGGACATTCGGGAAGCCAAAGCTTCTCGTGGTGACAGAGGAAAGCGTTGGCCAACGTGGGACCTAAAGGTGAACCCATAGCAACACCATCACATTGTTTAAAGCTTTGTTATTAAATAAAAACAAACAATCATTTAAAGCTAGTTTTAAAAATTCTTTAAATCTGTAGGAGGGTGTAGAGATGTGTAGGAGGGTGTAAAGGGTGTGCTGAAGATGTGTAAGGATGGATAGGGATGTGTAGGAGGGTGTAGAGATGTGTAGGAAGGTGTAAAGAGGGTGCCGAAGGTGTGTAAGGATGGATAGGGATGTGTAGGAGGGTGTAGGGATGTGTAGGAGGGTGTACAGATAAATTTATGTAACATATTATCAGTTTTGAAGTGACCATCACTAAGGTTTATTGATTTTAATTCCTTAATCAAACTAGCTTCAACCAGAAGTCTTCCTGTGACACAAGATGATTTGAATACTTCTAAGCTTTTTCCCCCAAGTAATGGGATGATTATTACTCCTAACATGAACCAACAGGGCACTGCTAAGGTGTTGTTTGATTCTGAGCTGCAGTGTTTTTCCTGTCTGTCCTACATAATTACAATTACATTTGCTATTACACTTGCTATTTCTTATTAACATATTGGTAATGGTTGAGTCATACATGAAAACAACATTAATATTTGGCAGCTTTAGGGACCGAACTAACGGGACAAATTCATTACGATAGGGCAGAGTCAGAATATTCTTAAGTGTAGGAATTTGTCGGGTTTGAGAGGAATGAAAGGATTATTTAGCCCTTTTAAAACAACGATCAACAAACACAGAAGGATACCCAAGTTTCTGTGCAATGGAACGAATGTGTTTCAATTCATCGTCAATAAATTCAGTCACAAATACGCAGACATCTTAAGAACATAACAGAAAAAACTTACTTTAAAAAATAAGACAATTTAATTGAAAAATACGTTTATATAATTGGTCCCTTTGTTATTATGATCAAGTAAGCGTTGTAGTTAATATCTAATAAATGTAGTCATTAATTAATTAGAAATTATTTGTTATTATAAGTAATAAGATAATTGATTGATAGATAATAATTGTTAATAATTTAAGTAAAAAATAATAATTATTTCAGTTTTCATTTGACTCAGATGTAAACATGGTGGAGCTTTTGATCCAATAATTCCATTTGTTTATCTCTTAGTTTAGGTCAAGTACAGCCTTGACCCTTAAGACAACTGTGCCTAATGGATTACTCTACGGGACTGTCCATGGATCTTGTTTACGTTACTTGTATCTAACGGGCTTGGTATTGAGGCTGAGAATAAACAACAAGTACTTGGTGGCCCCAGTGCCCTCGTCTCTCCAACAACCTGACACAAATCATTAATGGTTAAAGTTTGATTTTAAAATTAAATAAAACACTAAGTGATACATATCAAAATTTACCTGTTCTCCGTGATTCGTTTTCCGATAATATCAAAGCTTTCCTGAGACTTTTACCACCCCGAAGCGACCAGCCTACAGACTACATATCGTGACCTCAGTAAATCCAGAACATTTTTACTCATCTCAAACACCTGAACACTCCGTTAAACTACAGCTACATTCAAGTCACATTCTAAAAATAATCGACAAAAACTGAGTTCAAAGTGTGCCCCTGTAGTAAGTTATAATCATTACTTTAACAACACACACCGGTTTTTAAGACCAAACTAATAATTAGTTGGATGAGGAAGAAACTCGCTCTGTTGAACAAGCCGTGGTTACACCTCAGCCACCGTAGCGACCTTCATCCCTTCAGTTAAATATATCAACTTTCTATAAAGAAACTCACTCGTTAACCATAGGTGTAGCGGTCAATAAAATCTCAAAGACTCTTAATGTTTGCCGGAAGGATAGTAATTCAACGAAAAATTCCATAATCACAGCCCGTTTCATCGTCCTTAGATAATCATAAATTTGTCTAATGTAAAATTGTGATTATTATCCATTCATAACCTTCATGTCCATAAACCTAATAGGCAGGGACGGTTTTTCGTTATACACGAGTCAAAACCCCAACAAAACCAGACCTAAACCTACTGTGTGTGTTGGTAAGGTTTAATGTTAGATTTTCTTAATGTTTCTCAATGTAAAGTGTACTGATATGATATTGTATTTGATGATGTTGCTAGGGGTAGCGGCGAGTCAGACGTATTAACCCATAACAATTTTAATAGCTCTGTGTGCCAATTGTAATAGATTGCATAACACTAACCATACCTAACCAAACCAAAGTTTTAATCATACCTTAATTTAAATTCCTGGCGGAGGGTGAATCAGGTCCTGGCGGAGGGTGAATCAAGTCCTGGTGTAGTTAACTGTGGTGAATACTCTTGTAGTTCCCACATGTTTTAATTGACTTCACTTCAAAAAGGACACTTGGAAAATTCACTACGGTACCTCGTCGTACTTTTAATGTTCACTAGAAAAAGGGGATTCCACGCGTAAATTTTTCTTTAACCTTCAATTAGGTTCACTACCTCCGTTAACACTATTTATTTCCATTAATCCAATCAAGTTATGGGCCCATAACACTTCACTTGGCATCAGTGACAAATATCCTCTAATCTCATTGAGTCACGTCAGGTCACTTCACCTTTTAACCAATATTTCCCATATATTAACACAACACTTCACGTCCAGCACTTCACAACACCGAACACTACAACACTTCACGTTACGAGTCCTCCAGCACTTCACAACACCGAACACTTCCACTTATATCAGTATATAACACCGAAAGAGTATCAAGTTTGTAAGGAAATTGTCAATTAGGTTCACTACCTCCGTTAACACTATTTATTTCCATTAATCCAATCAAGTTATGGGCCCATAACACTTCACTTGGCATCAGTGACAAATATCCTCTAATCTCATTGAGTCACGTCAGGTCACTTCACCTTTTAACCAATATTTCCCATATATTAACACAACACTTCACGTCCAGCACTTCACAACACCGAACACTACAACACTTCACGTTACGAGTCCTCCAGCACTTCACAACACCGAACACTTCCACTTATATCAGTATATAACACCGAAAGAGTATCAAGTTTGTAAGGAAATTGTCAAAAATGAAGGAATAATCCACACGTCCATCTTGATCACGACCCGGAGACGAACAGCGAGTCAGATAGTGGCTGTCAGCTGCCCCATACATGTTGCCATATCGCCAAAATTTATTTATTTTTAATTCTCTATCGTATAAATCGTTGTTGATGTTAGAATAATGACGTATATCAATTATATTCTAATTTATCTTATTACTCTAAAATAAAACCTTGGTGACCTTTATTGGAAGTAATAAATAAACTAACGAGCGAACTATCAAACAAGCACTGGAACGACTCTTTACGGTACTTAAACAACAATTCAATAATTATCTTATCACTAATATATTACCGTTACTATGCGAGATTTAAATTACTTTGTAGCAGATTTTAACGAAGACGAAAACAAATAAATAAAATCAAATCAATAAATTAAACACGAAAATGGTCGTAAGTCAAGAGAGGCAGTCCACACACCACCTCCTCCTAGGGCCTACGAAAAATAAAACGAGAACTTTTCTTCCCCTTTTTCTACAGGTTATTATTAAATTGATACTGAGGTATTTTTTTCCCATTTATTTATTACTTAATCCTATTAGTGTCCACCAGCTAGCTGTGCTTCTTGTAAACAAATATATTTCTGGACTGTATAACAACAGCTGATCTAACCCATTTTCTTAGACTCGATTCATGGCAAACATCACTGAATCTTATTCTTTCGACATCACATTTTATAATTAGGTACTAGCTTGTGTTATTAGTGAATATGCTGTCAAATGGGGCCCCATATCTTGGAGGTGCCTAAGGCCTACCAAAGTCTTAACCCGTCACTGCGTATAAGATAACACACACACACAAAACACTAATGACTGTTGATACGCAGTTTTATTTTGACTTGTTTTTTGAGGACACATTTTTTCTGTAATTATCACAACTTTACAAGTGTATTCGATGCTAATTAATTAAACGGTGACGGCGTTATGGCTATAGATCACCGGCGTCAAGAATTACAATAGCTGCATAAAAAGGGAAGCACGTCTGCCATCCTGCGTTCTAATTAGCGGATTTTATATGACGTCATCTTGTACTGATGTTAATTGCGTGTTTTCTTATTACGGTTAACTAGTAATAATGTTAAGGGTTTATGTCAGGAATTCAGTGTTGGTAACGAGACAGTTTTTGTGACGTTTATATTGTGTGTAAGGGCACTAGCGTAGCTAGGGGGGGCGGCTCTTTTGGGTCTGCTCATCACCCATATCTGCAGCTACTGGAGACGTTAATCCATCCCTTTGTATCGGCGGCAAGTTATCCTTGTCGTATCTGACCTAACACCTGACCCACATCATCACGGCCACGTCATGAGCTACACCCTTGCTATGCGCCCCCCCCCCCCACACACACAACCTGTAACCTGTTGAGGATTAAGGAAACAACTTCAAACAAGTACGCCACTGAGCTCATGTGGTGTGGGTCAGGTGTTAGGTCAGACACGACGAGGATTAACTTGCCGCCGATACAAAGGGATGGATTAAAGTCTCCAGTAGCTGCAAAACCATGCAGTCTCGGGTCATATCAGTTCATGTACAGCATTTTTAACCTTGGGCCACTGACAAATCATACTACTGTTGCTAGGGTATTTTCACTGTTTGTCATGAAAATCGATGGTGGTTGGTTTTATGCAGTAGAAACTAAATTTTATGAATTTATTTATGATGGCAGTAAATCCAGGTATGCTGTTGTTAGGACGTTATTGTCCGGCGTATGTTATTTTGGGGAAAATATCTACAACGCACACACACACATCCACAGGGCTACTTAGGCGGTCAAAATTAACGATAGGAGCTCACAAAGCTCGAAAGTTCACAAACTAGACTCAGGAGCTTACAAATGAAATTTACGAGTTCTCAAACGAGATCCACCAGGCTTACAAACGAGACAAAGGAATTCACAAACGATATTTTGGAGTTCATAAACGAACCACAGAATTTCACAATCAAGACTCATAAGCCCAATAACGAGACTGTTCAGCTCAAAATCGAACGAGCACAGAAAGAAGACTCAAGATCTCACAAACGAGACTCAAGATCTCACAAACGAGACTCTAGAGCTCACAAACGAGGTTTATCATATCACAAACTAGATTCAGGTGCTCAAAAACAAGACTCAGAAGCTCAGTGAAATGATTTAACCGTTCATAAACGAGAATCAGGATCTCAAAAACGAGATGAACTATAAACGAGACACAGAGGCTCAAAAGCGAGACTCACAGCTCACAAACGATACTCAGAAGCTCGTAAATTAGATCCAGGAGCTCACAAACGAGACTCAGCTTACAATGGAGATTCAGGAGCTCACAAACGAGCCTGAGGCAAAGAAAGAAGAGCCTTTGGGGAAGATGGAAAGACTCCAATTTCACAGCACATTAGTGAAACAACGGTGGCAAGTGTTGCTTCCTCTTGATTAATAATACTGTTCCCCTCCTCCTCCTATTCCTCCTCCTTCTCCTCATCCGCCTCTACCACCTCCTCATTCTCCTTCTTTTCCTTCCACATGCTTATGTTATTATTCTTACTCTTATTCCTCCTTCTCCTTTTCCCCCCCTACTCTTTCACCATTGTCTCTTCCTCGTCCTCCGCCCCTCTTCTCTCTTCCTTCTCCTCCTTCTGTTTGTTCACTTTTTCTTCTTCTGGCTCTTTCTTCCAGTCTTCCTCCTTTTACTTTTTGTTCCTCCTGCTCTGACTTGTCCTCCTCCTCCTCCACCTCCTATTACTCTTACCCCTTCCCTTCTCCCTGTGTTTCCTCTTACTACTTTTCTGATTCGTCCTCTCCTTTCTCCTCTTATTTCTATTGTTCCTCCCCTATATTTTCCCCTCCTTCTCTGACTCGCTTCATCTTCCTCCTCATTTGACTCTATGTTAACCTTGTCTTCTTCATTCTCCTTCGCCTTTTGTTTGTTTCCCTCTTCCTTCTATGCTCCTACTTCTTCTGCTCCTATCCCTCTATCTTCTCTTACTCTATCTTCTTTTCATCATCCTCCTCCTCCTCCTCCTTCTCTTTAATAACCTTCCATCTTATTCTCTGTTACTCTCACATATATTTTTCTTCTTCCTCTTCCTGTTTCTCTTTCCCGTTTTTTATCACTTTCATTTTTCTTTTCCTAGTATTTCCTCTTTCTTTCTTTTTCTCTACCTCTACCTCCCCTCTTCCCCCTTCTCCATCTTCCTCTTCTTTCTCTTCGTCTTGATACATGTCTCTTTTGTACTCCTAATCCCTTTAATTTTATTTAAGTTCTTTTCTTTCCTCCTTCTGCTCCTCACCTTTCTTTCTTTTTATTTCTTTGACATTCTTTGTTTATCTCATATACCTTCTTATTCTTATTCTTATTATTATTATTACACATGCTTAAACTTACATAGAAAACGAAGGTAAGAGTCGGTGTTGTATGGCTTTGTACGAGTACCTGAGATAAAACAGCCGTCTCTCCCACGGGTAATTCACCATCTTGAAGAGCCAAGCCATCATCCTAAATACCAATTAAGATCAGGAGTGCGAAAAATGATTACGAACATAAGGAAGAAAAACCTCGAACGCCTCGTATGGCCGTCATTCATCAAGGTGATTTCTTTGAACGTAAGGAAAACGGGTATTTTTTTTTTATATGAGACAAAATTAACATGGGGTTATGACTGATGACGAACGCGGCTGAAGACAGAGAACTGAGGCATTATATCAGCTTATGACTGATGAAACGGAGATTGAAATTTAGGCGGCTGTCTCAATTAATCATCTTCCTTCACGTCCCGCTCCTTCCCTTCCTCCTGCTGCCCCTCTTCCTCCTCCTGCTTCCCTTCCTCCTCCCGTCATCACTCTTCCTACCCCTCTCTTTCTACCTTCTCTCTCTTGCCCGTCCTCCTCCTGTCATCTCTCCTCCTGCCGCCCCCTCCTTCCACTTCTCTCCTTTGCCCTTCCTTTTCTTCCCCTTCTTCCTCCTCGCCTTCCTTCTCCTCCCCTATTCCGTCCTTCCCTCCCTCCGCTTAGGCCCTCGGTTCTCGGTTCCGTAATACTGACCTACTGAAGCATTGAATCTCGTATCATGGATTCATTTGCTGTTTCGATCTTACATATCCTTGGCCCTTGGACTCTGGTATGTAATATCACTATAGGCCTACTCATATATTGGTAGTAACACATAGGTTAAAAATCATACACGGTGCCGATTATGCAACTCTTGTTCTCTTTAGCATCAAATTTCAGGAGCTCCGATATTTTTTAAAAGTTGAATCACTTAAACCTTAGGCACCACAGCTTATTACCCGAGGAGTTAGGTTAGGTTAGTTTAGATTAGGTTAGACTAGGTTAGATTAGGTTAGATTTGGTTAGGTTAGGTTAGTTTAGATTAGGTTAGACTAGGTTAGATTAGGTTAGATTTGGTTAGGTTAGGTTAGGTTAAGTTGGGTTTGGTTAGGGTGTTCAATCATAAGGTGAAATAAGCTAGGGTCTCTAGTCTTCACGTGATCCCATAGATTTTCTCCACTCTTTAAAACTGATTTACAATAACTTGTAATTCAGGATCGGTTTGAACATCAAAAACTAATGACATAAATAACATTAAATTTAGATAATTTTTAATACTCGCTCGTAAGCTCACGAAGCGCACTACTCGGAATATGTTTGATTCATAAAATATTTACAGTGGTTTATATTGGGTAGGTGAAGAATAACTACACATTATAAACGTTTGTAAATGTCTGCCACTATTTTCATACATAATACAGCATACAAACACACAATATACAGTACATACTACACAACGCACAGCATACATACTGCACAGAATACATCACGCATACTAGACAACGTACGTCATACATACTAGACAACGCACTTCATGCATACTACACAGCATACATCATACATACTACAAAACATACACAACATATATTCACTAGAGGTACACACACATTGTTCATACTAAGACTGCTGCGTGTTGTGTGTCAGTATTTCTCTCCCACACAGTACATCTGACACTTGAATATTCAACGCTTCGTAAGGTATCGAAGGTCATTCTCGAGACCGATTCAACCATTAAGAACTTATACACCGGTTTGAATATACGATTCTTAGATTTTCATATGCTTGCCCAGAAAACCTAAAAAAGTATTCAGTAGCTGAAACAATTGTCATAAGTTTATAAAGTTCCTCAAACAAGTAATTTATAGTTCCTTGGTAAATTAACTTTGTTTGCAACTCACACACAAGAGTGGTTCGAACGTAATCTTTCCGGTTCTTAATACTAGATTTCGTAGCATGGAACTTTTACACTTTGAGTCCAACCTGAAATTGCCTGTGCCAAAACCTGTCATTTAATTATCCAAATTATTTCTACAAGTTTCCTGACCTTCATTAGTCTACGAACTAATTTCTACGACTATAACTCATTCCTTCTCCCTTTTATATGTATGTCTGTTTGTTTCTCTATCAGTCTTACCATCCCTGTCTCTCTCTCTCTCTCTTCCCTATTTTTATTTTTCTCTTATTTTGTTTATCTCTTAGAAAGTCACGAGTTAAGGTAACATAACAGGTGTGTCTCAGCTGGAATCCTTGGTGCCAGACAGCTTCCCTGACACAAGATGAATCACCCGTCCTTCACCAGCCAGGTTCCTCCTCCCTGTGTCCTGGGCACACACACACACACACACACACATGTTCTTTCTTCTTTCAGTAATGAAGGCTTTTGTTAAACGACCCACCCACTCCATGTCGTTGTATGTAATAATTCATTTTGTCCAATGTATATTCTCAGCCTTCGAGCTGCAGAACTTTTTCAATAAACCGTTAATTATTATTATTATTATTATTATTATAACACACTCACATACAAACAAAATCACACATAAACAGACACACGTGTCTGTAAATAAACAGTCACAAAGATATACACACCAACGAATAAACTTAAGCCTTCCCTCTTCCATTCAGCTTTCCTCCTCCCTCTGTTTATTTTCCTTTCCACGTACACATTTTTTTCATTCTCTTTATTCCTCTTCTCTCTACCTTCGACCCATCCCGCCTTCTCCAACCTCTCCCTTTCACCTTCTCTACCAACCACCCTATCTTCAACTGTCTGTTTGATTCTCTCTCTCTCTGTCTCTCTCTCCTTTTCTTTCCCTCATAATCTTCTCTCCCTTTTGTTCTTCTTGTCCTTCTCTCTTTTCCATTCCCTACCTCTCAACCCTTCCTTCCCTTCTTCCCTCCCTCCCTCCCCCCAAGTACATCCAACACTCACGATGGCGTCATTAAAATGTTATACTGCTCGTGCCCGTCTACTTGCACACACAATCATATGAGTCGTGACTTGCTTACAGGGACAATAGGTACTCATATAAGGTATGTATATTATGTTATCAAAGTAAGGGAAACAACTGAAACCCTGCAATTGTGTGTAAATGAGGCAGAAAGTCAGATCAGCAATCTGAGACTTGGTCACAATTTTCGTGTTGCCATATGGCAGCAGGGTCTACTATTAGACGATACATTGTGATTCCAATAACTTCCAAGGTGGTAGTACCTCCCTGTTTGATAGCTGCCTTCTCCCTACTACTTGGGATATCTGTTGTTGCCGACGGACGGAAGTGTTTGCCCGCTGTGGCCATAAACTCAATGGCGGCACTTTGAGGGCCAGTGATACTGGTAGACATCTGTCAATATTTGTCGAGTCATAAACACTGCGAGTTCTTGTCTCGGGCTTTTAAGGGGTCGCGGACACAGTACCCAAGGTATATATAAATACTGTGGTGGTCCTTGGCACTGGCACTTTGAAGGTGACCGAAAGAGTGCCCACGGTCTAGTATTATACTGCTGTGAATCACGCTTGTTTTATTCTTTCTTTGGCATACACTATCGGATCACTGTTTGGTAACCAATCATTGCACTGATCACTTGAATGTTTTGCTGATAAATCCCAGCGTAGTGGGCAAATTATTTTAAGGTGGTTTTGACACTCGTGGCCTAACTAACGAAGAACTAACTCAATACTTAAACCTCGCTACTTCAGAATCAGTTTTCATATTTAAAAGCAAGCTTTATTCACAAGAAAACGGAGTTGAGTTTGTATGGGATCTTACTTTGGACCGACATATGCAAATGATTTTTTATGTCATAATGAGAAAGTATGGCTAGAGGAATGTCCTATCAGTTTTAAAACTAATTTATGAACGTTAAATAGATGTTATGTTTTTAATTTTCAATGATGTCTCTCCTATTCAGCAGTTTTTACACTACCTTAACTCCAAACAATCAGATATTAAATTCTTTTCTAGACACTCAAATAAGGAAATAAAATGTAAAATTTTTCAGTAAAACGTATCGCAAGCCAACATTCACTGGTGTTGACTTAAACTATTGCAGTTATTCCACTCATCTTTCAAAAATTGACAGTAATAAAAGTTTGATTTATGATCTAGCTTTCTCTTTTTTGGGAAAGGAAATGCAATTTCTACATAATTGTTTCACCTGTAATGCTTACTCTAGTCACTTTTTTTTTATACGGAGTTTTACATAATTTCTTAAAAGTAAGTTTTCACCTAAACCTCTGATACAAACGGCTGCTGAAAACAAAAGATCTATAAAGCTTTCTTGCATCTTACATTCGTTTTGGTATTCGAGAACAGTTACAGAAAGTTTTAAGACTCATTTCCGCACTTTGATTTTCTTTAGGTTTTTACCAACGACTTTACAATAGTTTATTATTAACGAGAGTAAAATCAAAACCTTTTGATATCATATCCAGTTTTGTTTACTAATATACATGTCCGAGCTGTGATGCTCGGTATATTGGTTCCTCAACTAGGTGGTTATAACACAGGATTTGCGAACATAAAGGTATGTCATCACGAACACAATATCCGTTTAGTAGACCTACTCACTCTGCCACCAGAGAACACCGTAAAACAGAAAAACTCCCTTTCACCAACCAAAATTTTAAAATACTAACATCTGCACTTTCCAGGACGGACCATGTAATCGTGGAATCCCTCTAAGGTTGGAACATGAAACCATAACTGAACACCATACCCACAGTACAACATATTTGCACCCAATAGGCGGTTTCTCACTTATAAACACGCGAGTAAACCATTTTGGGTGTGCTTTTGATTAACGATTTTTAATAATTTTTTTTTTACATTTTGATTATACGAGTATTATTAAGTTTTAAGTTTAGATATTCTTTTTGTATAAGTAGTGTTTTGCTATTATATTTATTTAATTAGCATCCTTTAAAATTACAGTAAATCCTTTAATTTTCTGTAAAAACCTTAAGTAAAAAATAATTGTATATTTCAAATAAGAAATAATTTTATAGTTGACATTTTATTATGCTTTTCACTGATATTGTTTCTATTTTTTGTAGCACTGATGATGAAGATAATGTTCAACAAAATATATGTTAAAAAAATGTATACAGTATATATATATATATATATATATATATATATATATATATATATATATATATATATATATATATATATATATATATATATATATATATATATAAATATATTTATTTATTTATATATGAACGCCTCTATTTCATTCGCCAACGCCATACATATTCATTTACTATACATATATATGCAAATGAAGTAAAATTGTTACTAAGAGCCATAGAGTGAAGATTTCACAATGTATTATCAATAAATATACTTGGAGATATGATATACACTTTAATCATGCTTATATATACACAACTTCAGTACACACAGTATATAATACAGCATTCCCATATTCTGTATTCTGCCTACCTCGGCCGTAGATTTTATTTACTACGTGTAAATGTAAATGAGAAGAGTAAATTATTGCTGACCATAGAGGGATTTTTTGCGCCTCGTTCTCGCCCCTTGGCTCAATTTCACTTCCATTTGGATAACATCACACTCAGGAGGTTTTATGGACCTGTGGGTGTATATATTTAGCTCCAGGAGAGAGGGAGGGGGGTGTTGGAGAGAGAGGGGTGTTGGAGAGAGAGAGAGGTGTTAGAGAGAGAGAGAGGTGTTGGAGAGAGAGAGAGGTGTTGGAGAGAGAGAGAGGTGTTAGAGAGAGAGAGAGGTGTTGGAGAGAGAGAGAGGTGTTGGAGAGAGAGAGAGGTGTTAGAGACAGAGAGAGGGATGTTGGAGAGAGAGAGCGGTGTCGGAGAGAGAGAGGTGTTGGAGAGAGAGGGATGTTGGAGAGAGAGAGCGGTGTCGGAGAGAGAGAGGTGTTGGAGAGAGAGGGATGTTGGAGAGAGAGAGCGGTGTTGGAGAGAGAGGGATGTTGGAGAGAGAAAAATGCTAGGAGGTAGGAGACATAGCTTTAAAGAAGAGGTGGGGGATACAAAAAGAGAGAGAGAGAGAGAGAGAGAGAGAGAGAGGAGGTGGCGTAGGGAAATAGAGGGAGGAGGTGGTGAAGAGAGATAGAGAGAGGGACTGGTGGAGATATAGAGAGAAGGAATTGGAGACAGACAGAGATATGTTATTGAGAGAGATAGCGAGAGTAGGTGGTGAGGATAGATGAACAGAAGAAGAGTTGGGGAGGGAAACAGGGAGGGTGGGTAAAGGTAGAGGAGAGAGAGTGAGGGGCGAATGAGAGGAGGAGGTAGATACAAATATATATATATATATGCTTATCATGAGAAATGGCCAAAACTACAAATTTAAGATATACAGAAAGCCCACACAGGTAGACAGTTTCATACACTTTTTATCGAATCACCTGGAGTCTACCAAAATGTCAGTTTTTTCTGCTATGTTCTTAAGATGTCTGCGTATTTGTGACTCTGAATTTATTGACGATGAATTGAAACACATTCGTTCCATTGCACAAAAACTCGGGTACCCTTCTGTGTTTGTTGATCGTTGTTTTAAAAGGGTTGAAAAATCCTTTCATTCCTCTCAAACCAGGCAAATTCCTACACTTAAGAATATTTTGACTCTGCCCTATCGTAAGGAATTTGTCCCGTTAGTTCGGTCCCTCAAGCTACTAAATATTAATGTTGTTTTCAAGTATGACTCAACCATTACCAATATGTTAATAAGAAATAGCCCAAGTTTGAATGTAAATGGAAGTGTTTATTGTATTCCATGTAGCAAATGTAATTGTAATTATGTAGGACAGACAGGAAAAACATTGCTGCTCAGAATCAAACAACATAAGTACAATATCAGAACAGCATCTGAAAGCAGTACCCTGTTCGTTCATGTTAGGAATAATAATCATCCCATTGCTTGGAAAAAAGCTTAGAAGTATTTAAATCATCTTGTGTCACAGAAAGACTTCTGGTTGATGCTAGTTTGATAAAGGAATTAAAATCAATAAACCTTAGTGATGGTCAGTTCAAAACTGATAATATGTTACATAAATTTATTTGTCAGTGGCCCAAGGTTAAAAAGGCTTTGAAAACCTTTGATCTAGATGTATGATAGTTATTTAGTGGGTCCCTTATTTTTGACCTGACCTGACTAGTCACGTTACCCCCTTCTCTTAAGCTCCTCTACGTGTGTGTTGGTGTGGGGATTAGTGGATGACATCATTATGACCTGACCTCATGTTTAATAAGGTCACCCTGTATATTTAAGCCTCTCTCTGTCCATGTAATTCAGTTGCCTCTGAAGATGTCTTGAATAAAGACAAAAGCTAAGGTGCTCCGCTGTTTCCCTTTTCCCGTGTGATTTTATCAAGATTTATCTTACCCAAACAGATGATAATAAAACAGCCTCAAGGTTGAGGACAACACAGCCTTCAGGTTGAGGAAAACACAGCCTCAAGGTTGAGGACAACACATCATTCAGGGTTAGGACAACACAGCGTCCAGGTTTAAGAACAACACAGCCTTCAGGGTTAGGACAACACAGCCTCCAGGTTTAAGAACAACACAGCCTATAGGTTGAGGACAACACAGCCTCTAAGTTAAGGACAACAAAACCTCCAGGTTGAGGACAACACAGTCTCCAGGTTGAGGACAACACATCCTTCTGGTTGAGGACAACACAGTCTCCAGGTTGAGGACAACACATCCTTCTGGTTGAGGACAACACAGCCTCCAGGTTGAGGACAACACAGCCTCCAGGTTGAGGACAACACAGCCTCCTGAGTGAGGGCAACACAGTCTCCCAGATGAGGATGTATAAGCAAGCGGTCGACCTCATCTACATATTGATGACCTCAGTGTAGAGCCGGAGCTGTTGGCTGTCCTGGGGGCCTGACTTATGCTGCCGCTGTTCCCTCTGTTTCTGCTGAGGTCATGGCGATTCCTGCTGCCTCTTTTGGTAAAGGTGTGTAAGGACCAGAATTGTGTATCCTGAAGAGTGTTACATGTATTTGGATTTATTTATGATATATCAATATTAATCAAATATTATGTATGAGCCAATGAGCTGCAAAGAGGGCGGGTCTTGTACCGTCAGCTAAAAAAAAAGACTTATGGAGAAGTCTTGCCATTAGCCTCAAAAACTTAATGTACAGAGAATCACATAAAAATATTATACATACAGCTGCTACAACATCTATTTCTGGAAATCATTTTTCCCTATTATCAGAAAAAATATTTAATGACATGCAGTAATTAGAGCGTGTTTCAGTTTGGTTCAGTTAGGTGTTTAGTTTATCAGATCATAGTATTTTTTTTTTAGGAAACAACTGTATATCATCAAGCGGTGTTTGACTCATGTAAGCAATGACACACACACAGCACTTGGTAATATATCTCCCGGGTGTAAATTAAACAAACTGTGTGTGTGTTTGCTCGGGCCTAACGACCTTATTATAAAACCTAATTAATTTTACTCGTCACACAACATCTGTACTCCAGGACACCTTTTGTGATATTAGTCGTTCCAGCGAGGGGTGTTCAATTGTCAGCCCTCGTGTGTGTGTGAAAGCAACTTACGTAAGTCTTCCTCTACCAATACACAGCCTCCTCACCATCAAGAATCCTCATGGCAACACACGGTAACTGGGTGCCTCGTGGGCCCAGGGTAGATCAGCAGGGGATCTTGGAGTAGCATTGGGCCCCAGAGGGATGACGCATAGGCTCACTGGCATGTGGACACGTCCTGGCGCCTACCAACCAACGCGCCTCTGCCTTGCAGATTAACCTTGGCAGGTATAAGACAACGGGAGTAAACCCCAAACGAAAAATATGCCGTGGAGCCCCACATCAGGCACACATGCTTACAGAGCTCCAACAAGACCGCGGAAGAGGTGACCACTATGGAAACCCAACGACTACACCGGCGGACGAATGCAATGTCTGACGGACAGGCTAACAAGGCGAAACCCAACAAACTGGGCTATCGGCATTTCATTGCAAGTCTCCCTCTCCCCAGTGGTTGCAACACTTGCACCACTGAATCAGGAAGAGTAAGAGCCAAGATGTGTGGTTGCAGCCTGCACTCCTGCCTCATCACCCAGCTCACCACACCTCTCACCATTATCAAAACACCTTATACCCCCCAAAAGTCCTATGGCGACGGACGAGTGGCGACGGGACAGGCCGAGATGACTACCGGGAGTCTCTAGTCACAACTCTGCACACGGGTGGCACAGATAAGATGGTCGCTTAGGCACTGGGATCTAGGCAGCAGTGCAATCCGGTCCTGTCTGTGTGACTGAGCAGCCCTTACGAGGATCCACTCTGCTCACCCCACACAGGGATGGGGCTAGAACAGGTGCCCTAAACATAGCCTGCCTAAAACCCATCCTGACTGAGCAACTGCACCCAGTAAGGTCATCCTTATGCGGTCGAAAACCTCTCCTTCCTCCTCTCCTTTTCATCCTCCATCTCTCCCTTTCCATTTTCCTTTCTTCTCTGTGTTCATAGCTCTACTTTAACTCCGTTTTCTTTATGCACTTTGCACCCCTTTCTCTTCTCTGCCTGACTTTCTCCAAACAGCAGGTGGAATCTTTACTGAGCTGCTACGTACGTGATTCTTCATTCGTGGTAACTTGAATATGATTTTTGGAAAACAATTATAATTATTTGAACGTGGCTGATGAAAGTACAGTATGTATTTGAATGTAATTATCAATGCTTGATTGTAATTGTACTAGCTCGCAGAGTTGCCAGTAAGTAAATGCTACTCGACAATTACTATTCTATGAGCTAATACTTTTTTAGTCCTTCACAAACATCAGAATGTAAGTACTAGAGCGTTGTGTTGATGTACTCTTACCTCGCAAAGTTACCAACAAGTAAGTACTACTGGACCACAACAATGGAGGTAATATTTTTTTGTCTTTCACAAAGTTTCCAGGAAGTAAATATTACTACTACTAAACTATTACGATGGGGTGATACACTCACTCCTCACTGAGTTGGCAGTAAGTAAACAATAACCCGGGCGAGGGGTAACCTGGGACACGGCCATCAGTACCTACATCCCCTCCCTAGTTCACAAGATCCTCTACTTTATCTGACGTGAGCTCCGCCACTCTTGTTAATTACTGGGGACTA
This sequence comes from Homarus americanus, assembly GCF_018991925.1. NCBI lineage: Eukaryota > Metazoa > Arthropoda > Malacostraca > Decapoda > Nephropidae > Homarus > Homarus americanus. The sequence continues at coordinate 20,608 of NW_024755979.1, forward strand.
GAGACCCACCATGGACCTTTTTGTCTTACTCGGGTGGCGGTGGCGGTGGGCGGATGTGGATGGCGACAGTGGTGGGCGGAGGTGGGTGGGGGAGTTGGGTGGAGGCGGTGGGCGGAAGTAGGCCGAGGTGGGTGACAACGGTGGGCGATAGTCCACCAGAGAATAAATGGAATGTCAGGAATACTTTTGTACTTTTAAAGAGAATTCGGGTAAATGACGCTACTGTTTGTTGTCTTTGAGTAGAATTATTTTAAGTTCGTTTCTTGTTTCTCTCTCTCTCTCTCTCTCTCTCTCTCTCTCTCTCTCTCTCTCTCTCTCTCTGCCTGTGAACTATAATAAGGTGGCTGTCAGAGGAAGAGGGTGAGTATTGTCTCAAGGTTCTCGTTTCATTACGTGTTTGGTCAAGAGGGAGCACTTCTCCCGTCGGGGGAATTCCCAGATGACGCATCAAAACAGAGTAACGCTTTGGGTTAGACCATTTCTTTCACTGTGTAAAAGTTTCACGACTTGCATTCCCTCGTAATATATTGGCAAGCGCCTTTTTGGGGGTAAAAAAAATATTTAAACGCTGCCACTGTCGAAGTGTTTTCTTTAAATGCACAATTGTTACCGAAGTCAATTACAGTCTTTGTCTTATGGCTACACAAAATTCTGCAAACAAACCTCGAAATACATTTAATCCTGCTTTCCTTTAAACAAACTACGAACTATATATAATCCTAAAAGCCTTGTAAACAAACAACTAACTACATTTAATCCTAGAGTCCCTCCAGATACAGTCCATTCCCAGCAAGGCGCCATGATTGTATATACACAGAGCAGGTTATTACAAGAAGACGATCCCCATTCAAACAGGCGAGTCTCAGTTAATTTCATCATACATGATAATGAGCACAACAGAGTCTCATTACAGATGGAAGCTCTCACATCATTGCGGTTTCCGGCCCGAGCTGGATAAACTTACTGCTAATTGGCTAACTGGCAATACACAAAGGTCTCCCCCTACTCACAATCCTCCCCCTCCTCACGAGACATATTGTCACTGCATGATACAGTCATTGTGTCTCACTAATACACGATAATTGTCTCACGGATATAGTGTCTCTAATATTTACATTACAGGTCAAATACTTGCAATGTGTCTGATACTTACATTGACTCTGTTACGTACAATGTCCCTCTAATACAGCCATTGTGCGGCAAACGCATTCTTTACTTATTTGATCCTCACACTGCAACCCTTTGGAAATGTACAGTATAGTTGCTTCTCCGTTAACCATATTATCTTTTTTGATACTCTCGGCGTCCCATTTTGATACACATATTGTTCAACTCTTTAGTGCCTTAGTCCCTCTAATATTCGATTTTATCTTGCTTACTTGTGTATATCGTCTCTCTCTCTCTCTCTCTCTCTCTCCCTCAGTATAAAAAAACACACCTCTAACACACCTCACGAAACACCGACTTACAGTACGTAGTGTTTACTAAAGAAAATAACCTTATAAAATTAGCCCAAATTACCAACCGAGGGGCCTCTCAGCACTTGGCAAACTCAATATTTGGCAAAATCTGTGAGATTATATGAAAACATCATTACCTTAACATCCATAAATTTTGAAAAGACTAGCAAAAAACATGGCAGGCAATTCCCCTGAGTTTGTTCTTGCTTGATGAGTCAACAGTATTTTTCAAGGTGCGTGTGGAAAGATTCCCAAGATAAGAAAAACATCTGCTTCTGCTTTTGTAATATCTAATATCAAATTACCTCAAATTGCCTCTTCCACTTAGGGAATATTTTGCATTATGCAAAAGGGAATTAATTTTACTTTATTGTATAAAAGTTTTATTTAGCTTGGGGTTTTTATATGTAGGTGTTTTTAAAGTGATTTCAGCTCTCTCTCTCTCTCTCATACCCACTGTCTTCCTCCCACCCCCTCCTCACTCTCACTCTCTTCTTCTTCGTTCTTCATCTTCATTCTCTAGATTCCCCTGTCGTTAATACATAAGCCAGCCAAATATTCAGTGAGTTTATGACACCATATATAATGATGTTCAGCTGTTTGCTCCAGACATGTATCACGGTGTGTCCACATCCCGTCTTGCCCTTAAATGCTAATCATTCTGCCGACAAATCGCTGAAACCAGTGAGAAACAAGTTTACATGTCCTCCATAAATCGTAGATCTGATTTTTTTGGGGCCAGTAACGAAGAATTGGATACGTATTTGTATTAGTAAGGATGAGTATGACTTGCGGTTGAACACATCACATAAACAGCCATATCATATAATAATCAATTTAGACTTCTTTCTCTACTCCTCCTCTTGTGCTTGTGTGTCTTCCTCTTCATCCACCTCCTACTTCTGTTCCTTCTTCTGCTTCCACTCTTCCTCCTCTTCTTCTTCTTCTCCTCAACATCATCATTATCATCACCCTCATCATCATCCCTCCCCCCCTCCTTCTCCTATTACCTCTCCTTTTCCCTTCTCCTCCTCCTCCACCACCTCTGCCCTTCTCCCCTTTCTCCTCGTCCTCCCCGTGGTGTATCGGGACGATCTACGACACTGGATGGTGGTTCACTCCTTATAACTCTTATTGACCAAACTCTTCAATGTTAAGTGGTGGCATGTGGCAGTTTAAGCAGAGGAAGTGGCAGTGTGTGGCAATGTGTAGTGGCGTAACTAGAGGTACTGGCAGTGTGTGGCAGAATGGTACCACCTGGTGGCGACCAGTGATGTAATGGTCAGCATACTCGCCTCGCAAGCGAGTGGACTCGGGTTCGATCCCCGGGCAGGGTGTAACTATGGGCAAGTTTCTTTATGCAATATACCTCTGTCTACCCAGCAGCAATTGGGGACCTGGATGTTAACATAAGAATATAAGAATGAAGGAAACTGCAGCGGGCCTATTGGCCCATACTAGGCAGTCCCGTTTCCACCCAAACCCTATCGCTCATATATCCATCCAACCTATGTTTGAAGATATCCAGCGTGTTCGATTTGGGGATCGTGTTCCGGGGTAATGGTGGTGTTATATGTAGTGATGATTAGACAATAACAGTTTAATGCTAAAAAATATACTTTGCTGTACCGTTGTAGTGAAAAACATGGTGGAACTTACATACACCGTTAATGAACTATTGATGGAAGAAGAAATTTTGGGGACTGAACAGTGACACAATGTGGAGCCTCCCGGAGGGTGGCGTCCTACCGTGGCCTAGCGAATGAGCCGCCCGTCTGTTTGTGGGTGGGTTTGTTTGTTTGCGTGTTCGCACGAGAATCTCGGAAACAACTTTACCGATCTGTAGTGATGATGGATGGTGTTGTATGTAGTGATGATGGGTGGTGTTATATGTAGTGAAGATGGATGATGTTGTATGTAGTGATGATGGATGTTGTTATATGTAGTAATGATGGATAATGTTATATGTAGTGATGATGGATGATGTTGTATGTAGTGATGATGGATGTTGTTATATGTAGTGTTGATTAGACAAAAAAATAGGCCTTAAAGACACACACACACACACACACACAATGCGGCTACAAACAAAAATCCTCCTGAAACTTAGTAATATTGTGGAACATTTGGAGAGTTTCTACCATTTATCACTACGTCGGTGTAAATGCTTTCATCCAATTTACCAATTTCTTTCGCTCCAAAAAATACCCAAAATACTAGACAAGTAGTGTAGGCGGGGATTGGCCAGGCTGTGGTAAAATATAGGCAGAGTTTTTTCATGAAATAAACTGAGGAAATTATTATTATTATTATTATTATTATTATTATTATTATTATTATTATTATTATCTTTATTACTGTTAATAATATTATTGTTATTACTATTACTATTATTTGTTTAATTTTCAATATCATATTTTCATGACTCGTACTTTATAAACATTATAATATTACAGACCATCTCTCAGCCTCCTACAGTACATTACAGTGGTATTCGTCCTGTTTCCCTCATTTCCCCTGTCTGTTTCCTCGGTCATTCCATCTGTAGAAGGTAAGCACCACAACTTTCACTCTCTTAATCATGCTGATGTAATCTTTCCCTCGTGGCTTTCATTTAAATTCTTCAGGAACTCACCGCATTTACCTCGCCCTACATTACCTCTTCCTCCTCTGCGAAATATTCCCCTCTTAATTATCTACTAAAAGACCTAGAACACACTTTGAACGTTAGTCATCAAACCATGATGCATTCAGCCACGTTCATTGCTTTCAAGCTCTCAGTATATATATATCAACGACACGGACTTTCATCTTTGCAAAATATTTTATTTGGTTATCCGTGCACCAACTGCCTGCAAGCATTTTAGACCTTTAACATTATGACCTTATACATTCGTCTAATATACTCCTTTTGATTATCTTTGAGCGATGGCCATCAAAACTATCTCTCTCGTTCACGCATCACAACTCTCATCTAGTTCGCATTCGCCTTTATCCTCCGTACAAACAGTCTTTCAATTTGCAGTTATATATTAATATTAATATTATTACATATAGTTTGTAACATAAAGAATATATTACATAACAAAAGCAGATAATGTATATAACATAACCTATATCAAGTTAACACATGTCACATATCATTATACAAGCCATTGCATCACATTTAATATATATATAGTAAATATTATATAATACCACGTACTTAACTTTTAATAAATAATATATTTTATTTAGTATGTAGCAGAGAGCATAATTATAACACATACCATAAAGTGGATAGCATCTAATATACTATAGGACTAGGCGTGTGTCTGTTTGTGTGTGTGTGTGTCTGTTCTGGGCAGCCGAAATGGCACAATCGTTTTTCATCAAACTTGGTGGAAAAATCGCAAAAAATTCGTAGAGTGGAACAAACCTGGTCCCATGTCGAAGGTTTCTTTAGGAAGGCATTAATTAATCATTTTATTTACGCTGGAAAACGATGTCGCTGTACGCTGCCAGCCCTCCGGCGGTTGCGCGCTAGCCAAGCACGAGCGTTCGAACTTTCATGCTTTGGTAAATTGTACCACCGGACTTGCCACCGGGCACGAAGTGTTCATAAGCCAGAGAGTGAATTCCTGAGACATAAATACGGATAAATTACTTAGTGAATAAATTCTCAATTCCCAATAATTTTGGAGTTACATCCCAAAAACGTTTAGTAAGATTGTAATAAAATCCACGGAATATAAATGAACAATCCACTCTTACTTGCGAGGCTTATTAATCATAATTCACATTATTATGATGTATTACAGATATTGTTATCATCATTTACAGCAAATGTTCAAAGTTCCGACCCTCTTCCTGAATGTTGCACACGTTCCAAGACCCCAGGGATGTTGCAAATACTTGTTGCACTCTCTTGCACTTCGCGTCACATTTCTTCAAGATTTGGGACCTATGTAATTTACACTCATTTTTTATGTGGCCCCACAGGGAGAAGTCAAGTAAATTAATGTCAGGTGACCGAGGTGGCCATGATACAGGGACACGAACCCCAACCCTCCACCTCATGTCAGCTTGGTATGTCCTCACCCCCCCCCCCTCCTGATATCACCACTCGAACCACCAAA
>NW_024755980.1:0-4432 GCF_018991925.1 Homarus americanus
TACAACCTGAGACTTATTGTCAATTCATCGGCTTGTTTTATGCCGCCAAAATTGGTTTCAGCACTTCAGGTCAAATTGTGTTCACTCCGAGGAGTCCAGGCATGTTCTCTTCCAGCTTGAGCTCTGATCAGCCGAGAGTTGTTGTTCAGATTGTGGAGCAGACTATGAGGAGATCTTCCTGGTATGCTCATCCCGAGGCAGTTCTGCAGACAATGCTCTGCAGTAAGGATGAGGAGGAGAGAAGAGTGGCAGTCAAAAAGATCTTGGATATGAGACTTATGAGAGGATCTGGGCATGACGAATCAGTTGGTGACGATTCCTTCAGGGTCAGGAAGACTCCTGAAGTCAATCTAGGTGCCACGACCCTCACTGATCTCATAGATCTGGATAACATCCAGGCTGGCAGTGAGCCCCTCTTACCTGCAGCCTCACCAATGTTCAAGTCAGAGCTTTCCTGGACAACCCCATGCATGTCCCTGCCTGGCCCTCGCACACCCAGAGTATAGAGCGTTGTGTACAGCAAGTGAGCGAGGCCAGCAGTCACGTGTAGAGCCAGCAGAGGAGGAAAGGCTACATCCGAGCTCAGGTGGTCAGCAGGGAGGTGATGAGTAGAAACAGAAGCAAGAAAGACATGTTCTCTATGGTGTGCAGCAACACCGGGTCGTAGTAGTAAAACCGGTTTTTATATATTTGATGATTTTGTTTTCTAAAGGCATATTAAATTTAATAAATGTGTCAAAATCATTCGTTTCACTATTCTGGATCATTTTCATCCTAATAAATTAACCTGATATATTTACTTTACTTTAAATAAGCTATGTAGTGGTGTTGGTAAAAGGGTGGGAATACTGAATTTTCATAAGATTTCAAGTTAAAATTTACCTAGCAAAAAATGAAAACGTTTCAAATCTGAAGATATCACATGATTCTGCACATAAAACTACATCATTAATACCATGGGCCGATTTTTCAAACTAAAAAAAAAAAATTCGCCTCAGTATGACACACCCTAATACTCCATGATACACCTCAGACACTCCCGGGTACACCTCAGACACTCCCAGGTACACCTCTGACACTCCCAAGTACACCCCTGACACTCCCAGAGACTCCTCTAACACTCCCAGGTACTCCTCTGACACTCCCAGGTACACCTCTGACACTCCCAGGTACACATCTGACACTCCCAGGTACACCCTTGACACTCTCAGGAACACCTCCGACACTCCCAGGTACACCTCTGACACTCCCAGGTACACCTCTGACACTCCCAGGTACACCTCTGACACTCCCAGTTACACCTCCGACACCCCCAGTTACACCCCTGACTCCCAGGTACACTCCTGACACTCCCAGGTACACCTCTGATACTCCCAGGTACACCTCTGGCACTTCCAGGTACACGTCTGACACGCCCAGGTACACCAATGACACTCCCAGGTACACCTCTGACACTCTGGTGCCTGCCGACACTCCCAAAATTTTTTGCCTCACACACACTCCAGGTACACCTCTCTCCACCTCCCAGGTACTCCTCTGACCCCTTTCGCTGGTACTTCTCTGACACTCTCGGGTACACCTCAGACACTCCCAGGTACAGCTCAGACACTCCCAGGTACACGTCAGACACTCACCAGGTTCACCTCTGACACTCCCAGGTACACCGCTGACACTCCCAGGTACACCTCTGGCTCTCCCAGGTACACCTCAGACACTCCCGGGTACACCTCTGAACACTCCCAGGTACACCTCCGATACTCCCAGGTACACATCCGACACTCCCAGGTACACCCATTACACTCCCACGTATTCCTCAGACACTCCCTGGTACACCCCTGACACTCCCAGGTACACCTCTGACACTCCCAGGTACACCTCTGACACTCCCTGGTACACTTCTGACACTCCCAGATGCTCCTCTGATACTCCATGGTACACCTCAGACACTCCCGGGTACACCTCAGACACTCCCAGGTACACCTCTCACACTCCCAAGTACAACCCTGACACTCCCAGGGACTCCTCTAACACTCCCAGGTACTCCTCTGACACTCCTAAGTACACCTCTGACAATCCCAGGTACACATTTGACACTCCCAGGTACACCCCTGAAACTCTCAGGAACACCTCCGACACTCCCAGATACACCTTTAACACTCCCAGGTTCACCTCAGACACTTCCAGGTACACCTCAGACACTCCCAGGTACACCTAAAAGACAATCCCGGTACAACTCACACCTCCCAGGTACATCTCTCCCACACACTCCCAGGTACTCCTCTGACACTCTGGGGACTTCTCTGGCACTCGCTGGTACACCTCCAGACTTGCTCCCAGGTACACCTCTGGCCTCCCAGGTACATCTCGAACACTCCCAGGACGACCTCTGGCTCAGGTACACCGGTGACTCTCCCAGGTACACCGCTTCAGTCACTCCCAGGTACCTCTGGCTCTCCCAGGTATGCCTCAGACACTCCCAGTGCCTCTGACACTCCAGGTGCACCTCCGACACTCCCAGGTACACATCCCCACCTCCCAGGTACACCCATTACACTCCCAGGTACTCCTCAAACACTCCCTGGTACACCCCTGACACTCCCAGGTACACCTCTGACACTCCCAGGTACACCTCTGACACTCCCTGGTACACTTCTGACACTCCCAGATACTCCTCTGATACTCCATGGTACACCTCAGACACTCCCAGGTACACCTCAGACACTCCCAGGTACACCTCTGACACTCCCAAGTACAACCCTGACCTCCCAGGACTCCCCTCTAACACTCCCATGTACTCCTCTGACACTCCAGGTACACCTCTGACAATCCAGAGTACCCATCGGCACTCCCACGTACACACCCTGACACTCTCTCAGGAACACCTCCGGCCCTTCCAGGTACACCTCTGCTGCCTCCCAGGTACACCTCAGACACTTCCTGGTACACCTCAGACACTCCCAGGTATACCTCTGACACTCCCAAGAACACCCCTGACACTCCCAGGGACTCCTCTAACACTCCCAAGTACACCTCTGACACTCCCAGGTACACCTCTGACACTCCCAGGTACACATCTGACACTCCCAGGTACACCCCTGACACTCTCAGGAACACCTCCGACCCTCCCAGGTACACCTCTGACACTCCCAAGTACACATTTGACACTCCCAGGTACCCCCCTGACACTCACAGGTACACCTCTGATATTCCCAGTTATACCTCTGACACTCCCAGGTACACCGCTGACACTCCCAGGTACACCGCTGACACTGCCAGGTACACCGCTGACACTCCATGTACACCTCAGACACTTCCAGGTACACCTCAGACACTCCCAGGTGTATGTATATTATGTATGCTGGATTATGTATTATGTATGTATATTATGTATGTGCTCCATTTATATTTATTCAGCCTAGCTAGCAGCGTGTGGCAATGTTATTACCATATCCCACATGCTTAATTAATGTGCCTGGCGACGTATGGAAGCTGCTAATGTATCACTTGCCATACGTCGTCTATGGTAGTTGACCAGGACCTTAGTTAGGGAGCAGTGCTATCCACCTCTGTGTACATACTCTTATCCAGTAAACCGAACCTACAAAACTATACAGGTGTTTGTGTTCTCTCCTGTATATAGAACTTATTACCCAGAACATCTAACATGGCGCAGTGCGTAGTTTCACTGGATTATTACGAATGATTAGTGCAAGTTTGTGGAAAGCCGGCTGATGGATCCCCGCCTTGGGTCAACCCCGCGTCATCCCTCGAAGAATTTCGCAACTTTGAGCAGTGTCAGTGACAGTGATTTTCTGTGAAGTGTTTAGTGCATTGTGTGTTTCGTGCCATTCATGTGTGACCTTGTTCGAACGGATTTCCAAGGTATATGGCATGTTCTGGGCATTTGTGGGGTGTAGAGCTCAGCGCACCCTCCTCTGACCGTTTACAGAGAGCGACTGAGCTACTCCTATCTCCACCCCCCTCCCTCACAGCGCCGCCTCCACCCCCCCTCACAGCTGGGGCGAGACGCTCTGCCTGCCTGGGACACACACACATACATGTACTAACACTTGCTGACCGCGCGGCTTCATTATATATATTTTATATATATAACCTACTTATCTGTGTATTTAATTAAATTTTTTGTCTGAAATCTTGTTGATACGACGGGCTGACCGGTCAACACCGATTTAAGACACAGTACACAGATAAAGTAGTTATGTCTCATGCCTTACGTAGCCGTGGACCCAGCGCCTGGATGAGTCAAGCGGATGATAGTCCCCCAGAGATGGATGACCAGGCCGGCCCAGCTCCCACAACATCGCGCAGCCCTTCACCTCAACATTCAGCGTTATCTCCAGAGATAATTGCCTTAATAAAGTTTATGAGAGATGAGAGACGCGAGGATGAAGCTCACAGACGTTTGGCGGAT